>NC_134402.1:277556559-277651559 GCF_038048845.1 Mixophyes fleayi
ACAGCTTTTCCTATCGTAAGTTCCTATCTAGCTAGGTTCCACCACTCCAGACCAATCTTTCTTTCTCTGTGGCATGACTAATACAGTATGTGTTGTGAGAGCTAGGGCTGAGGTTGTTGGATAGGTTTTCTGCTTTTTTTTTAAACTAGCACTTGTACTAACAATGCTCAGAAGAACAAAGCAATGGTGGGGACAAATCAATCTCATTGCTGGGCCTCCCCCCCCACTCAAATTTTACTAATGGGCCTGTCAATGTAGTGTTCAGCCCCTGCATAAAGTGTATTCCCATAATCTTTAGTCACACATACAACAGCAATAACTTCTGTAAAATCAGGCATTTATGAGTCAGGCAACATTCTGGCTCTGTGAGGGTAAAGTGTATTTAAATGTCTTTAACCACACTTAATTATTATTATTTTAGGGAAAATGAGGCACTTGAATGCTTGAGTGACCTGAAAGATAAGTTTACCCGAAAGCAACTGATATGACAAATATATGTAATATACAGCCTTAACAGTAGACACGGTTTGTGACTGTGTCAGTGAAACTGTTTAAAAGTTATTCACTTAAAAGGTATTCACTTAAAAGGTATTCACTTAAAAGACACAAAGAGAGCTTTCTCTTTTTACACAACCAGGAAGACATAGGGGTATATTTACTAAACTGGGGGTTTGAAAAAGTGGAGATGTTGCCTATAGCAAGCAATCAGTTTCTAGCTATCGTATATATAGTACATTCTAGAAAATGATAGCTAGAATCTGATTGGTTGCTAGAGGTAACATTTCACCATTTTCAAACCCGTAAATATAGTAAATATATCCCTTAGCAGGGGCGCACGCAGGATTTTTAGGGGGGGTTTCCTCCCCACCCAAAAAAAAAAAGCGAGAGATGCTGTGCATGCGCCCACGCATGCGCAGCAGCTCCGTTCCGGCAGCACTGTACTATACAGTAGCCGCGGCACTGTTAAAGATGCATCCGCGGACGCTTCTTTGACAGCGCCGCGGCTGATATATAGTACAGTGCCGCTATGTGGGGCACTTCGTTAGCGGAGGGGAGGAGTTTCTGGAGATCCAGAAACCCCCCCTGCGTGCACCCCTGCTTAGTGTGTAATGTTCATAAGGGCATCGATGAGTAAGACTGACACATTAACCAAATGTAGGAGTCACAAAAAGAGAAATAGTCAGACAGGTCAGGGTTAGGAGTCCAGATCAAGCAGTAATATATCTAAGTAATATGTCTAAGTGTCAAACCAAAACAGGAGTCAATTATTGAACTAAAATAAACAGATAAATCATACTTGCCAACTTCCGGGAGAGGGGGCGCGACTGGAGAGCGGGAGGGGGCGGGGCGAGGCAAATTGTGTCATTTGACCCCGCCCCCGTGAAAACATAATTTGCATTGAGGGGTGGGGTCAAAATGACGCGATTGGCCTCGCCCCGCCCTCCTCTCGCCCCCCAAAATGGCGTGATTCACCGAGAATCGCGTTGACGCGATTCTCTGTGATATTCAGAATCCGGGAGAAATGCCAGCGAGCCCGGGAGCCCGGGAGACTGACCCGAATTTCGGGAGTCTCCCGGACTTTCCGGGAGAGTTGGCAAGATTGAGATAAATGGAACACAAAAACAACAAAGGATATCAGACAAGACTGAGGCACAAATAACACAATGATGGGAGAAAGGGAACAGACCTGTCAAATCATTACAGGAGAACCAAACTCTCAGAATGCATCTGTGCCTATAGCAGTAATCTCTCTGCACAGTGGAACAAGTAAAGGTTGCAACAAAATGGTACAGGAAAGAAAAAACACAGACTAATAAAAGGACAGAACGTACAAGGACAAAGGCTAAGACAAAGTCAAGAACTGAGACTGAGATTGAGATGCAAAAAATTGCATTAAAGGATATAAAGCAGGCCTGGACACAATGACAAGTCACAAAATGTTCCAGCAGCTTCCAGTGTTGAGCAGGTTTTGTAAAGACCTGGAGGTTGCTGGGAATTCATTACAAATGACCACAGAAGATGCAGAATGGTCAGGCAATGCACACAAGAAGAGAACATGGAGGAACACAGATCACAGAATCTACTTAAATAGACTAGAGGCTAAAGAACAGGAAGTTCTGTCCTGAAAATTGTGTCAGAATCTTATAGTGAAACTGGTTACATGCTACTTTTATAAGGTTATGTTCATGTGACTGTTACATTGTGAATAACTCATTGCTTAAAAGTAATTACTTTGTTTCTAACTTCCCAATCTTGTTCAATTAGTAATATTATTCACTTGACCCAATTTTAAGAAATTTAATTGTCAGACAAATCTATTCACTCAACTCGAAAATTAACAATCCTGCTTCTCAAAATTCTAAAACTATAAATGAAAACTTAAAGAATATAATTGTACCAGTGGAAATTTTTCTTTGTTGTATATTGTTCTCTTGAGTACACTTTTGGGATATAGAGGTTTGTGTCGAGGGTTATGTAGATGCTCTAATTAAATTTTGTTGTGGACTCATTAATATCTTAAAGCAACACTAGGGTGGAGGCTGGTGGCAGTACTTTATTATATAAGACAGGCTTGGCATTTTTATAGGTGAGGTCCACTTAGACAACAAAATACTGAATCCAAAAATATATGGGGAAAGGGACAACAGATAGATGGGAAAAAAGAAGAATGCAGCAACCAGGGCCTGTTTAAGGGTTCCGGCCGCCCTACACTAATACACCTATAGCATCCCACCACTAGGCATAGAGCACCCCACGTATAGGCATAGAGGAATACTCCTTAATATGAACTTTCAGGAGTATTCTCCAGCATTCAAATTTAGACACTTGTACCACACTCTCTTACCTGTTCTTACAGTTCTTTCTTGCTTGTTCTTGCACCTCAGTTGTTGTCCACTAAGTTCTTGAAAGTTGCGGTCCTGTTGTGACAACATGCAAAAATTGTTTTATAATGTAAAACGTTAGCAAACCATGAATGATTAAGCTCATTATTACAAATACAACACTCCAGTAAGTCCAGATTAAACTAGCACAGGCTTATATAGACAACAAAATATACAAACATTTATTGTCAATGAGCTATAATCAAATACTAACATCTACAGCCGCATCTGACTAGTTTTTAGCCTTCTAGTGATGGCAGAGATCACAGAGAGTATCCTTGTGATTGCTGCAAGACAAAGATCATGACACCCCCATCAGCCACTTCATCTATCACCACCAGCCATTTCATTACCCTGAGCCACTAATAGCCCCACCTTAGCCATTTCATCACACCCCCAGTAGCCAATTCATGATCACCTTTTGATTTCATCACCCATTCCCCAGCCAATTCATCGCCCATGCAACAAATTGTTTGATCACAAATTCATCAACACTTCAGCCATTTAATTGACCCCCAGCTATGACCCTTCCAGCTATTTCATCACCCATCCAACCAGCAATTTCATTACCCCCCCCTCCCCAGCCAGATAGCCTGGAAGCATATGTGATTGCCTTTAGAAGCCTATCAGTGCAGGTGTGGACAGTATTTAGTCCAATCTGTGTCGCAGACTAAGAGAACCGTGGCCTCACTGACAGACAGATAGCAGTAACGTTATATATATATATATATATATATATATATATATATATATATATATATATATATATACACCCACACACAATACTGTGCAGAAGTTTTAGGCAGGTGTGGAAAACATGCTGCAAAGTAAGAATGCTTTCAAAAATAAAAGTGTTAATAGTTTATTTGTATCAATTAACAAAATACAAAGTGAATAAGCAGAAGGGAAATGTAAATCAAATCAATATTTAGTGTGACCACCCTTTGTCTTCAAAATAGCATTAATTCTTGTAGGTACACTTGCACAAAGTCGGGGATTTTGTATGATTACAGTCAGGTAATGATTAACCAATCATACCAAACAGATGATAATGATCATCATTTTCCTATGTAGGTTGAAACATAGTCATTAACTGAAACAGAGACAGTTGTGTAGGAGGCTTAAAAGTGGGTGAAGAACAGCCAAACACTTTTGCAAAGGTGAGGTTGTGGAAGACAGTTTCATGTCACAGGTCATACACCATGGCAAGACTGAGCACATTCAACAAGACACAAGATACTGCATCAGACAGCTAGGTCTCTCCCAAGCAAAGTTTTTAATGCAGATTGGGGTTTCACAATGTGCTGTTCAAGCTCTTTTTAAGAAACACAAAGAAACAGGCAACGCTGAGGACCGTAGACACAGTGGTCGGCCAAGTGCATCAGATGAAAGACACATCATACCGACTTGCCTTTGAAATCGAAAAATGTCCAGCAGTGCCATCAACTCAGAACTGGAAAAAAAACAGTGGGACCCAGATAAACCCATCTATCGGTCAGAGAAATCTGGCCAGAATTGGTCTTCATGGAAAAATTGACGCCAAAAAACCATCCATACCTTTGACGTGGAAACAAGGCCAAGCGAAGCAACTGTGCATGAAAACATAGAAACTCGGGTGCAGAAAAATGGCAGCAGGTGCTCTGGACTGATGAATTTGAAATATTTGGCTGTAATAGAAGGCAGTTTGCTCTCTGAAGGGCTGGAGAGCAGTACAATAATAATTGTCTTCAGGCATATTTGAAGCATGGTGGAAGTTCCTTGCAAGTTTGGGGCTGCATTTCAGCAAATGGAGTTGGGGATTTGGTCAGGATTAATTGTGTCCTCAATGGTGAGAAATACAGGCAGGTACTTATCCATCATACAATATCATCAGGGAGGCTTTTGATTGGCTCCAACTCTATTGTGCAGCAGGACAACGACCCTAAACATGCCACGACCTGTTGCCTGTATAATACATAATATATAATATAATAATAATAATAATAATTAATATATAATAATATATATATATATATATAATATAATATATATTCAGGTGGCGAGTCTGCCCATTGCCACCTTAAAACCGGCAATCTCACTGTGGCCATTCGCACTGGAGACATTTTATACAGTCGCAATTTAGATTTGCGTGGAATGAAACGTGTGGGGAATGTTGTCTGTCTGTTATACGGTAAGTCTCTATTTCATCCTTGTTGCCCTTATACTAATCAGAATTTTTATTTCAGTGTAAGCATTGTCGGCATTATTGTACCTGGTTTAATGACTACCACCGAAGCAGGGTACACGTATATTTTATTACAGCTCAAAATGTAGACCAGATATTTAATATAAAGTTTCAGCAAAAGTTAGAAGCTACGAATAAACAAATGCATATTTTTCATGGGTTGAAAATGTTTAATGAAAGTAACTAAAGGAAAAAAAAATCACAAAAAATTAGTTATTTTTAGTACTTTATACTTGTTGGTGGCAGTGGTTTTATATCAGATGTGATGGCTCCTTCCCAGGTTGTTCTGCCAAAACTGGTACCATCCCTCCAGGGAATTCAATTTATTTATAGCTGTAGTTTAATGTCAGAATGACACAATAATGCCACCATCATCATCAGTGTCATTTGGTGCCATCCCAACAGGCATAAAACCACTGCCAACAATGAATTGAAGTCACAGAGGAGCACCAGACATCCTGGCCACCCCCAACCAACCTAGCAACCCTTACACTAAATGCGCAGGTACTTAATGAAGTGGACACAGAGGCAAAACTCACGGTGAGTTTTACCTTTAATAAAATTGTCGTTTTAAATATGGCTGACAAAATCACAGAAAAAATACAGTTTTCTACATTACCCCTGAGTATTATAAGACAGAGAAAGCAGTAAAAATCTTACTTGCAAGCTTATAATCAATATGAAAATAGTTTGATACATAGGGTTATGTGCTACATATTATGTAGTGGCCCTGCCAGATTGCAATGGGAAAAGTGCTTAGTGGGGCTGTATGATCACAGTCACACACCACTGTTGGATTGTGATTAGAAGGTTTTTTAAGTTTAGAAAGAGACTATATGTAATTTTTAAATGAACTAAAATAGAGGGGTTGTAATCAAGTAGAAGAGCCTAAGGAGGTTAAGAGAGTAAATTGGGTATCTGAGAAGCTTGCCTAAAGATGTGAGTTTACAGGGAACACCTGAAGATTTGGGGCCTGATTCATTAAGGATCTTAACTTGAGAAACTTCTTAATTAAGTGTCCTGGACAAAACCATGTTACAATGCAAGGGGTGCAAATTAATATTTTGTTTTGCACATAAGTTAAATACTGACTGTTTTTTCATGTAGCACACAAATATCAACTTTAGATTTCAGTGTACAAATAAGCTATCAAGTATTTGTGTGCTACATGAAAAAACAGTCAGTATTTAACTTATG
The DNA here is from genome assembly GCF_038048845.1 of Mixophyes fleayi. NCBI lineage: Eukaryota > Metazoa > Chordata > Amphibia > Anura > Limnodynastidae > Mixophyes > Mixophyes fleayi. Next base: position 277,562,863 of record NC_134402.1, read on the forward strand.
TGCAAAACAAAATACTAATTTGCACCCCTTGCATTGTAACATGGTTTTGTCCAGGAGACTGAAATACGAAGTTTCTCAAGTTAAGATCCTTAATGAATCAGGCCCTTGGAGTCTAGAGGAAGGTCTTGTTGTACAGTCATGGCTAAAAGTTTTGAGAATGACACATATATTTTTCACAAACTCTGCTGCCTCAGGTTTTATGCTGGCAATTTGTATTTACTCCAGAATGTCATGAAGAGTGATCAGATGAATTGCAATTAATTTTAAAGTCCCTCTTTGACATGACAATGAACTTTATCCCAAAAACAACATTTCCACTGCATTTCAGCCCTGCCACAAAAGGACCAGCTGACATCAGGTAAGTGGTTTTATCGTTAACAGAGTTGAGAGTGTTGACGAGGACAATTCTGGAGATCACTCTGTCATGCTGATTGAGTTAGAATAGCAGACTGGAAGCTTTAAAAGGAGGATGGAGCTTGAAATCATTGTTCTTCCTCAGTTAACCATGGTTATCTCCAAGAAAACACGTGAAGTCATCATTGCTTTGCACAAAAGGGGCTTCACAGGCAAGGCTAGTAAGATTGCATCTAAATCAACCATTTATCAGATCATCAAGAACTTCAAAGAGAAAGGTTCAATATTTGTGAAGAAGGCTTCAGGGCGCCCAAGAACGTCTAGCAAGCACCAGGGCCGTCTCCTAAAATTGATTCAGCTGCGGGATCGGGGCACCACTTGTGCAGAGCTTGCTCAGGAATGGCAGCAGGCAGGTGTGAGTGTATCTGCACACACAGTGAGGCAAAGACTTTTGGAGGATGGCCTGGTGTCAAGAAGGCCAGCAAAGAAGCCACCTCTCTACAGGAAAAACATCAGGAACAGACTAATATTCTGCAAAAGTGACTGCTGAGGATCGGGATAAAGTCATTTTCTTTGATGAATCCCCATTCAGATTGTTTGTGGCATCTGGAAAACGCTTGTCCGGAGAAGGAAAGGTGAGCGCTACCATCAGTCCTGTGTCATGCCAACAGTAAAACATTCTGAAACCATTCATGTGTGAGGTTGCTTTTCAGCCAAGGGAGTGGGCTTACTCACAATTTTGCCTAATAACACATCCATAAATAAAGAATGGTACCAAAACATCCTCCAAGAGCAGCCATCCAAGAACAGTTTTGTGACGAACAATGCCTTTTCCAGCATGATGGAACACTGGTATCCAAACATTGAAATTTTGGGTCCATTGCCCAACTCCCCAAACCTTAATCCCATTGAGAACTTGTGCTCAATCCTCAAGAGGCGGCTGGACAAACAAAACACCAAAAATTCTGACAAACTCCAAGCATTGGTTAGGCAAGAATGGGCGGCCATCAGTCAATATGTGGCCCAGAAGTTGATTGAAAGCATGCTAAGGCGAATTGCAGAGGTCTTCAAAAAGAAGGGTCAACACTGCAAATATTGACTCATAGCATAAACTTAATGTAATTGTCAATAATAGCCTTTGACACTTATGAAATGCTTGTAATTTTACTTAAATATACCATAGCAACAACTGACAAAAAGGTCTAAAAACACTGGAGCAGCAAACTTTGTGAAAACCAATACTTGTGTCATTCTCAAAACTGTTGGCCATGACTGAACAAGGGAGGGAATTCACATAGTGGTTGCAGCTTCAGAAAAGTTCTGTAACAGGGAATGGGAGCAAGTAATGAGTGTGAATGGAAAGCACAGATCTTGGGCAGAACAGGGGTTGTCGACATGTGATATATTTTGAGAAAAGGGAAGAGATGGAAGTTGATGCAGTTTTGTAAATTGCTTTGCATGGTAATAGAAACATTTTATATTGGTTTCTTAAATGTATGTAACAGGTTTTGGATGCATATTGGATGTGGGGAACAAAGGACAGTTCGGAATCAAAGATGACACCTAGGTAGTGAGGAGTAGGGTTTATTTTTGTATTGTCACCTGAAATAGAAAACTCTGGTAGGTAGTTTGTGTTAACTGGTGGAAAAATTATTAGCAGCGTTTTAAAACATTGTGCTTGAGGTAGAGATAGGCATTCAAGGTGAAATAGCAGAAAGATGTTCAGTAATGCAGGCTAATACAGATGAGTATGAGAACCAGAGAGAATAGATAAAGGATTGCATCCTACACATAGAGATAAAAAAAATAGCTTATTAGTTTTCCAAGCCAAATTAAATAGATAGAGAAAAGGAAAGGACCTAGGGTTAAGCCATCTGATAGAGGGAGCAGATAGGAGGTGGATCCAAAAAAGCAAACACTGAACGAGTTGTATAGTGGTCACATAGGACGGCCCTCTAACCTGTAAAAGGGCAGCACCTTACCCTCAATCCTATAATAAGTTAAAACAATACATTTTATCAAACAAAGACACCAATCTGTAATAACAAATCAACAGGTATTTGAAACAAGTGGTCTGAAAGTACAGCAGGAAGGAGCTGGGGCCACAGATGAAAGCTGAGGGTTGCATGTGGCTCTAGGGCCCATCACAGATGTGGCGTCAAAAAAAAAAGTAAAAAACAAAACAAAAAATGACTTGATTGTAGTAATATATGTGTAAAGCGAACATATTTGGTATTCCTAAACATTTGGAGAGAAGTATATAATTTAGTTAATGGATCTGCTGTAGCTGTATGAAAGTAATGGAATCTTGAAAGAGCTGTGTCGTGAACATAGAGAGCTTGCAATTATTTATAAGGGATAATTCATAACTGCAGTGTAACTAGGTTATATCAAATTAATCCATTGATAAGTTTAAAGTGTAAAATTTAAAGACAGAGAGTCTGATGTAATTGTGTTTGATGGCTTTGCACATCCCAGTGTGAGAAAATAAGCATGCCACCTTTAGCAGCTTCAAAGATCTCTTAATGTTAGTCTTAGACACTTGAATAGACTTTGTGGGATCGATCACAGCTGGAGATCCTGGTAGGCAGCATGTGAAAGCCTATACAGGTATATAGAAATATGAGCTGCCAAAGGAAAATTCCTTCATAGTTCATATTTTGGGATATCTGGGTGTCACTCCATACTGAAGAGCAGAAATCACACCAGGGTTGTGAATAACAGGGACGGGTGGTATCCGTGAACAGCGAAAATCACATATCTTTGGAAAAGGTATGTCACATTGTTATAATTCCATCCTGTTTGGTATTTAAATGTGCGGAAGATTATGACCGGTTTATTGAGGGGGAAGTTATTCCTCTGGGATATATCTGTGAAGAATTACCCACAGGTCAAGACTTTGGGAATATTTGTGAGCAAAGTATAGTGACACCCAGGGGACATCCCTACCCCCTATTAGCATTAACCACTGCCCCTGTGAAGACCAACCCATTTCATTTTGCTTAAACACCTGTGTTTTGAAAGGACAAACCGTCAAAATTTTTGGGGAACTCAATCCACATTGATAAGCTGTCCATCTTCCTAGCCAATTCCCCATGGCGCAGATTATGCAACTCACGTAAGTGCTATTCTGAATGTAACCCCTTTTATTTTAAACTGTTTAGCTTGTTATGTCAATCTATTAATTGTTATTCATTATTTTTTTATAACCTGTGTGATAGGTAGAGAGATACTGCGGGCTGAAATCGTGTGTGACCTCATACAGCGAACACCCCAAAGTCACGGCAGCTGGGAGCGTGTTCATGACAAATTGGTGGCATAGCGGTGGGATTATTTCATTACCTAGACTATTAAGTGCATGGTTTAAGCAATTAACCCTTGCACTTATAAACTGATTGTAACCTTGCGAGGAATACAATCAGGCATGGGCTGGGAGGTATCAGCCCGGGGGGCGCACAGGTGGCCGCATCGCATGTCACGTGATGCGGCCGCCTGTGTGCTGACGTGGCTCATCGGATGCAGCCGCCGGTAACATAAAAAAAATTATTGCATCCACGGCGGGGGACGAGGGGAGGCGCCCGGCCCAAACAGCCGCTAGACTGAGTTGCCCGGGTGCCCGCTGCCCCCTGGTCCAGCCCGCACCTGAATACAATAGTTTTACAAGGACAAAAAACTAAGGGCTTACTATATTTAAGACATACGTGTTTTTTCTTTTCTATCTTTTATTTTGCAACATAACTGATGAGATGGCTGCGGCATATAAACGCATGACAAAGGAGGTGCTGATTTCGCATTGTGAGGATGGAGGAATTCCCACTAGTGGCAAAAGCAAGGAGCAATTAATTGAAGCTCTTGTGCAGAGGGATCAGCATCAAGTCGTAGATGTGTCCCAGGAAGTGCACAGCCAGGATTCAGAAGCGGACTTGACTGTGGAAATTGCTCAAACCAAGGACTGTTCGTTTCAGATGATTCTAATAGTTCATGTGTGGACACTGCTATGGACGTTTATTTGCAAACTGCCCTAAAACATTTGGGCCCAGCAGACATTACAACCAAAATGCAGCTTATACAGCAGTTCCAGGAGAAGTAAGCTGCTGACCGTCAGGAGAGGGGGAGAGAGAGGTGTCCTGCTATGGAGGCAGCAGAGAGGCACGCTGCTATGGAGGCAGCAGAAAGGCGCGCTGCTATGGAGGCAGAGGAGCGCCAGGCAGAAAGAGAAGCTGCCAAGCGAGAGGCAGAGAGGAGATATGAGCTGGAGCTTGCCAAGCTCAAATGCCAGCCAGAAGCCAGGAAGGCTGGTATCAGCAGACCCCGTCCAGAGAATTTCCCTGTATTGGAAAAAGATGGGGATTTGGATGCTTTTTTTCAAGGAATTGAAAAGACATGCTGACAGTATGGACTGGCCAAAGACCAGTGGGCAGGGCCGGACTGGCCATCTGGCACTTCTGGCAAATGCCAGAAGGGCCGATGGTCAGATGGGCCGGGTACTAGCTGGCCGGCCCCATCGCTCAGCACACAGACTGTCATGCCAGAATTCGGCATGACAGTCTGTGTGCTGAGCGGTGGGGTCGGCACTACACTTACTTCCTGGTGTGGCCGCGCCTCCCCTCCTCTCCTCTCTTCTATGAATGGCTCTGGAGATGTCCCATGGGACGAGCACCATGTGTTAGGAGAGACTACACAGCGCGCCGCGGAGGGCACAAGGTAAGAGGGGGGGCGGTTAGTTTGTGTGACAGGGGATCTATATGTGTGACAGGGGATCTATATAAGTGACAGGTGAGCTATTTGTGTGACAGGGGATCTATATGTGTGACAGGGGATCTATATGTGTGACAGGGGATCTATATGTGTGAGAGGGGATCTATATAAGTGACAGGGGAGCTATTTGTGTGACAGGGGAGCTATATGTGTGACAGGGGATCTATATGTGTGACAGGGGATCTATATAAGTGACAGGGGATCTATATGTGTGACAGGGGATCTATATGTGTGACAGGGGATCTATATAAGTGACAGGGGAGCTATTTGTGTGACAGGGGATCTATATGTGTGACAGGGGATCTATATGTGTGACAGGGGAGCTATATGTGTGACAGGGGATCTATATGTGTGACAGGGGATCTATATGAGTGACAGTGGATCTATATGTGTGACAGGGGAGCTATATGTGTGACAGGGGAGCTATTTGTGTGACAGGGGAGCTATTTGTGTGACAGGGGAGCTATATGTGTGACAGGGGATCTATATGTGTGACAGGGGATCTATATGTGGGACAGGGGAGCTATTTGTGTGACAGCGGAGCTATATATGTGACAGGGGATCTATATGTGTGACAGGGGATCTATTTGTGTGACAGGGGAGCTATTTGTGTGACGGGAGCTATATGTGTGACAGGGGATCTATATGTGTGACAGGGGATCTATATGTGTGACAGGGGAGCTATTTGTGTGACAGGGGAGCTATTTGTGTGACAGGGGAACTATATGAGTGACAGGGGATCTATATGTGTGACAGGGGATCTATATGTGTGACAGGGGATCTATATGAGTGACAGGGGAGCTATTTGTGTGACAGGGGAGCTATTTGTGTGACAGTGGAGCTATTTGTGTGACAGGGGAGCTATTTGTGTGACAGAGGAGCTATTTGTGTGACAGGGTATGATTATAGTGGAACAAAAAATAACACAGAATTTACTGACAGGCGCCAATAAAAATGGGATCGACAAAGTTAAAAAATATATAAATCAAGCTCTGAATGACAATAAATACAAATAACCAAAAAAATAACCCCCCAAAAAAATATCCAAAGAATGACCTTTATGATTATAGTGTGTATGTGTGTAACAGTATAACTATAGTATGTGTGTGTGTGACAGGGTATGATTATAGTGTGTATGTGTGTAACAATATAACTATAGTATGTGTGTGTGGGCCGGCGTATGACCATAATGTGTTTGTGTGTGTGAGGGCCGGTGTATGACAATAATGTGTGTATGGGTAGCTCTTAATATAATATGGGAGGTAGGCTGTTAATCTAATAAGGAATTGTAGGTGGGGCCTAATTATTGGGTGCTATTCAATTTGTGGGGTGATGGTGGGGGCAATTTAATAGTGGGGCCTATCAATTTCAGATGGGGTGATTGCATTTTTAATTTAATGCTGGGGGGCTTTGGAGAGAGGGAAATAGTTTTATTTATTAAATGGGAATACTATTTAATGTCAGGGCTAGTTGGAGGGAAATAGATGTATTTATCAAATGTGAATACTAGTATTTTAATGTTGTGGCTGCAGTGAGGCCTAATTTTAAAACATGGATGCTATATTGATTTAACACCAGGGCTAAATTTCAACTGCTCATTTTTTTCTCCAAATAGGGCATCCAGCATTCCAGGATCCAGACAAGCAGCAACTGATCTAAAGACACCAGCAGCCACAAGTGGTGACCATGACAAGACAGGTAGGAGAGACCAGGACAGTCTGCCAACTGTTCTGAGTTTGGTGGGTGACTGTCCCACTTAGTCAGGATTTGGTCTGACTACAAGAACAGTTGGGAGATATGTCCTGCTTCACACTGTACTGCTTGTTAAGGCAGAACTGCATGCACCTAAAAGTAGTGCACAAAGTATTGCCTTTGTATTTGTCAAAAATTTGTCTAATAGCCAAATTACATCATAGGAGCCCCCCTGACTTAAGTGCCCGGGCCCCGCGAGCCTTAATCCAGTTGGTCTGCAGGAGGATCTGTGCTCCGTCCCGGACAGGGCACAGCCTGCAGAGCAAGCCGAGGAGTTTTAAGTCTCACGAGATTTATTAATCTCATGAGACTAAGAGCTTCCCTGCTCACTCTACAGGAATGTCAGCAGCATCAGAAGCATAGATAAGTACAGTGGGCTGGGGGTGTGATAATGTATCTGGGGGGGTGGCGTAATGTGGATGGGGAGGGTCTGATAAATGTAATGTTTTATTATAATGTATGTATCAATGCACCATTTTGACCACGCCCCCAACATAATGTAGCTACGCCCTTGGCGGCACCGCCACTGCACTGCGGCACACATTTTTTTTTCCTGCTAATCAACAGAGGTGGGCCTGCGTGCTTTAAATGCCAGGGCAGATTTTTAGTCCCAGTCCAGCCCTGCCAGTGGGCACAGTATTTAACCCCTGGTTTGCAAGGGAAAGCACTAGAGGCCTTTGCAGATCTTGTACCTGAGATGGACGTAGACTATGAGGCAATCAAAAGTGCTCTGTTGCTGTGTCTTAATATCATGCCAGAGGCGCATAGGCAGAAATTCCGAGATTTAAAACGCAGTGCCTCTGACACTTATTTAGGACTTGTGGCGCTACCGTCTACTACTTTCAAACAGTGGATTGAAGGGTTATAGATCACCACCTTTGATGCTCTGAAAGATTTAATGATCCAAGAGCAGTTTCTTACTTTGTGCCCAGCTGATGTGAAGGAATGGGTAGTGGATTGAGACCCTAAATCATCTGCGGAAGCTGCTAGACTGGCTGACAAGTATACTGTCACCCGGGCACCTGCAGCTAAAAGAGGGACTTTTGTGTCAGGGCAGTCTGCCTGCAAAGGGGGACGGCCAGGAGGATCAACACCACCCCCCTCAACACAATCACCCACTGTTTCTTCATCATTTGGGAGGGTTGGGGCAAAGCCTGTTTTGGGAGACACCCATCGGTGTTTTGTTTGCAACCAGGTGGGGCACATTAGTTCCGCCTGTCCAGAAAAGAAGACCACCCTCCTCTGGGGGGTACCTTCCCTGCAATCTTCACCAGCTGTCCTGTGTGCTGCTGGACCACAAGGGGGCCGCAAGGACAACCTGCAAACAGTCACTGTGGATGACAAGGTAACTGTGGGGTTAAGAGACACTGGTGCGGATGTTACGTTAGTGCGTTCAGAACTGGTAGGGTTAGAGGACTTCATTCCAGGAAAATGTATTTCTGTGCAAGAGATGGATGGAATTCACCTTAATGTGCCTGTAGCCAAGGTTTACCTTGATTGGGGTGCTGGAAGAGGTCTAAGAGCTGTCGGGGTATTAGATAATATGCCTATAAATGTGTTACTGGGGACAGATTTAGGAAGAATGCTGTCTCAGTATGTCTGTAATGATGATGTTGATGTCACCCCTGTTACTGTGTCAGAATCAACTGAAAGTACCAACGTTTGTTCCCAGGTAGCCATAGGTGACAAGGAAAAGGTCTGTTCAGTTGCACCTGAAATGTGTAAACCAGGATGTGACAGGGAAACTGAATGTTGTATTATATATGATGCATGTAATGATGCTTATGCCATTGTGTTAGAATCTACTGAGAATACCCATGCTTGTTTCCAGGTGCCAGGGTGTGACCGGGAAAAAGAATGTATTATTGTACCTAATGCATATAATAAAGATAATGCCAATAACAGTATTGCAATAGAATCTAAACCTGTTTACACTGTCATCTTGTCATGGGGTAGGGACAGCGGACACTGTTATTGCAGATATTGGCATTGATTCTGGTGTTGATATTATGCGTGCTAGAAATGGGACAGATGATAATGTGATTAATTCTGTTGGGTTAGAGAAAGGCAATATTTTTTCTCAGGTAAGATGCTTAGGATATAGGGTACAATGTAAAGGGGAGGGAGGGCAGAGTGAAGATGTGTGTTCTGGGCCTGAACCAGCTGCACGCAGGGGTGTTGAGCATGTGGGGGAGATACATAGTCCTGAACAACGAGAAGGAAAAAGGGACAGCAATCCTTGCATTGCTGCTGGGACCTGCAGTTCGAATATTCACCACTCAGATCTCCATCTGAGTTCTGACAATTCATCTGAGTCTTCTATAAAGACACGGGGGTCAGTGGCTAGCCCATACTTACCTAGTCAGCTGTCTAATGGCTTTAAAGAGGTAGATGAGGGGCCCAAACTCCCTGTTACTCTACTCCCCCAGATAGATGATTCCAATGGGGAGGGGAGTGTCCTGTTCAGTAGTTCCCAAGATAAGGATTGCATAGTGTGTCCCACAGACAGGGAATTTTGAAACTGGGAAGCAGGGCAGAGTGGAGGTAGGTCTTCTGCTGTGCCAGGATTAAGGGACTCCCACTTACAGGAGTTTTTGTGGGAGGGAGACATTCTCACAAGCAGCACTCACAAAGAGACACAGTCAGTGAGAGGTACAGAGAGTGTAGGTAAGAATGCAGAGGTTAGCCCACAGCCATGGCAGGACCAGAAGTCCCAGCTAAATGAGATATTTAACCCCTTCTTAACCCGTCTCACCAAAGAACCTATTGAAACCAAGCTAACAGCTATCCCATTTGAACCAGGAGGAATCTGTGGGAAATGGCTTGGGCAATGACCTGTCAGTCAATCCCATGCCATCTCTTAAAAAGGGGAGGTGTCGTGAACATAGAGAGCTTGCAGTTATTTATAAGGGATAATTCATAATTGCAGTGTAAATAGGTTATATCAAATGAATCCATTGATAAGTTTAAAATGTGTAAAATTTAAAGACAGAGAGTCTGATGTAATTGTGTTTGATGGCTTTGCACATCCCAGTGTGAGAAAGTAAGAATGCCACCTTTAGCAGCTTTAAAGATCTCTTACTGTTAGCCTTAGACACTTGAATAGACTTTGTGGGACCGATCACAGCTGGAGATCCTGGTAGGCAGCATGTGAAAGCCTATACAGCTATATAGAAATATGAGCTGCCAAAGGAAAATTCCTTCATAGTTAATATTTTGGGATATCTGGGTGTCACTCCATACTGAGAAGCAGAAATCACACCAGGGTTGTGAATAACAGGTACGGGTGGTATCCGTGAAAAGCGAAAATCCCATATCTTTGGAAAATGTGTGTCACATTGTCATAATTCCATTATGTTTGGTATTTAAATGTGCGGAAGATTATGACCGATTTATTGAGGGGGAAGTTATTCCTCTGGGATATATCTGGGAAGAATTACCCACAGGTCAAGACTTTGAGAATATTTGTGAGCAAAGTATAGTGACACCCAGGGGACATCCCTACCCCCTATTAGCATTAAACACTGCCCCTGTGAAGACCATCCCATTTCATTTTGCTTAAAAATCTGTGTTTTGAAAGGACAAACTGTCAGAATTTTTGGGGAAATCAATCCACATTGATAAGCTGTCCATCTTCCTAGTCAATTCCACATGACGCAGATTATGCAGTTAACGCAAGGGCTATTCTGAATGTAACCCCTTTTATTTTAAACTGTTTTGTTTGTTATGTCAATCTATTAATTGTTATTCATTATTTTTTTATCTGTATGCCCTGTATTTTTGTATATTAAATCTATTATTAAATAAGTTGCCTCCTTAATACTCTAACAAATCCATTAGCCTATTAGAAGAGATTGCTCGACCAAGTTAACCCTTGGAATGCCAGTGTGTGATTTGTTGATACATTTGATTAACAAGCTGTGTGTGCTTGCATTTACATTTGTGTAATAGTTTGGAGGTGTGAAGAGGTAACCCTTTGTGTGCTGGTGTGGGTCTTGCTAGTCTGTGAATAGCTAGCAGCCTGTGTGCCAGTGTGGGACAGTATATTGGGCTCCTATTGCCCATACTCAATAATTTCTGGGGGTGTGAGAGCGTTGTGTTGGGGGCGATTCCGTAGGTCTATAACCTGTGTGATAGGTAGAGAGTGACTGCGGGCTGAAATCGTGTGTGACCTCATACAGCGAACACCCCAAAGTCACGGCAGTTGGGAGCGTGTTCGTGACAAGCTGTATAATGTAAACTAGCTTTGTAATTTTCCTCAAAAAATTCTATTATGTTACTATAAGATACCATATTCATGTGTTACCAAATCAACCCAATATGGCTATGTAGATCTAAGGATCCTATAGGGCAAATTTGAGGTCTTTACCTCAAACCATCACAAACCATACATGTGTACACCAGTTAAGAACATGGTAATAAATAATAACAGACAACCGTTTAGTTTTGGGAAACCGAAGGTCACAGCTTTATGAACTGATTGCTGAAAATTGGTGGCAAGACAAACAGAGCATTGGTCAGCTAAACCAACACTGCCAATAAATAAAGAAGGGCAAACCTGAGCTCTACAGAGCCTCCAGGAGCACAAAGTCTCTCCACCTCCTCTTTTGACTCAATCAAGGCCCGCTGTACAGGCAAGCCCTGAATCTTCCTGAAATGGCAAGGTCAGCACATACAGCCGCTTCAATTAAGGGGGCAAAGCTTAGCTCCTCTCAAACTCTAAGATACCAATGTATTGGCCGCTAGCCGTGGCTCTGTACTACCAAAACAAAGTTCCCCCCACCGCAGACTGCAACCAACTTCCAACACCTCAACCAGAACCCGAAAGATTTGCTGTACATACAACACCATGCCCTCCTCAGAAAGATGAACCCTATCAGACCTATAAAGCTGGAAAGTCCCATTCTGCAACATAGGGTATTGAATAATCGAATGCCTTTCCTGTAGTATGACTCCATTGCCCCCAGCCTACAGGCATCACTCCAAAGTCTCCTGGGAATCATGTTGGATACATAAAATATATTAAATTACAGGCAATCTATCCCAGTCAGCCTAGCTGATGAAACAGGATAGAAATAACAAGGGAAGAGGCAAGGAAACAGGTACCCCATATGAATGTGAAACCATAAAAATCTCCATCTCTCTCACAGGCCAATCAAGTCCTCTGTGCGAATTGGCTAACTACAAGCAGGTAGGAGGAAAGCTGCAAGCTATTGCTGTGGCCTTCACAAATTTTCTTTAGGAATTGGAGCACTACACGCCCAATTGCCATGGTAGCCCAGATGGAAAAAGAGTGTGTGCTGAAATCCAAAGGATTGAAGTCCAGCTTAAACAGGACTTTCTTAAAAAATGCACCAAATTGAAACATTACGTAAGAGGGGAAGCAATATTGTCCGCCAACCATACATGACTAATGTCAGCACAAGCATAGTTGGACAGTTAGCTGACTTTGTGTGTGCAGACAAAAGGACCCATGTCCCTATACCTAACTGTTCTGACTTGGACCTGTGAACCTTACAACAAACAGTAGGCCATCAGAGCCACGTTCCTGTAAAGCAAACCAGATGTCACTGAACTCCAAGTGGAAGTCCCCATCTCACTCACAGGGATAAAAAGAAAGCTATAGCAAATGCCACCCAGTACAATGCCCCTTCAAAGACGTCAGTGCTGATGCCTTCCAAACACACTATCATATCAGCAAGCATGGACTTATCAATGGACCTTTGCCTATCCTCCGTTACCTTCTGCTCCCTAGCCCATCCCTTCATCGCTTTCATAATGAAAGCCCTTGGTAACGTCAGACTGACTCCAGAAGTTAGAATAAAAGAGATACCTACTGTCAAGCACCCGACTCACTGCCACTCGGTTGGGGTCCGGCGCTCCCACCTACCTCTTGTAGCTGCTCTTCTCTACTAATTGGGCCCATGCGGCTCACACTGGCGGGCACCATCTTGACAGTGTGAACAGAGTATGCACACACCTGCTTTTTTCAAAACTCCCTGCATTCACTTGATTGGCTAATCACCTGTCAGCCCTATTTAAAGCACCTGCCTCCTTACCTGTGTGCCAGATCTTCAGGTCTTCTCATCTGTCTAGATGTATTCTAGTCGGGCTCCAGTTCTCTTGCTGCTGCAGAGTGTTACTACCAGTCTCTGCTTCCTGGTCTCTGGAGCAACAGTTCATTATCCTGCTGCAGAGTGTTAAAACCAGTCTCTGCTCACTGGTGCTAGAGTTCACTATCCTGCTGCAGACTGTTGCTACCCGTGTCACACCAACCAGCAGATTATCGCATGTCCTTGTGATCCTGACTCCAGGGGCTTTCCAGCTCTCCAGGACCTCAGTGCCTTATCTAGCTGCAGATTATCACACCTCCTCGCGATCCTGACACCAGGGGCTTCCAGCTCTCCAGGACTGACGTGCGATAATCTGCTGGTTGGTGTGACACGGGTAGCAACACTCTGCAGCAGGATAGTGAACTCTAGCACCAGTGAGCAGAGACTGGTTTTAACACTCTGCAGCAGGATAATGAACTGTAGCTCCAGAGATCTGCAGCTATATAAGGACCTCTGTGCCTTATATAGCTGCAGATCATCGCACCTCCTTGAGATCCTGACTACAGGTGCTTCCCGCTCCACAAGACCTCTGTGCCATATATACCGCAGATCATCGCTCCACCAGACCCTCTCACATCTCTTCCCAATTTCTCCTAGCAGCGTCTGTCCTGCTCCAGTTACCTGGTTCTCCTCTTAGTCTTGGTTGTGGGGATCCCTAGCGAATACCTTCCTCTCTGTTAGACTCCACACCTATAGGAGGGTATCGTTAACTCTAGCAGACAGAACGGGTCCTGCCAGACCCTCGATTGTGACACACACCAAGGATGTGAACATGGCTGCCTTAGACTTACCCTGTTAAAAACAGTCTCAAACATACAGTGCTGCCATTCAGTGCTGCAAGTCTTTAATTTGAAAGCCATCCTGTTCCCGAAAAGCCAACCAGTCTCTCCAAGCCATGCATATGCCCTGCACATCGACAAAGCCATGGAATTTTCTGCCCGCTAAGTCAGACAGACTATCTGCCAAATTGAAGGGGGACTCAGAGTACCATTAAACTTGGTATGGTTTGCCAACGCTCTGAAGTTTTACGATTGAAACCTGGACAGAGAGTCAGCTACAGCATTCTCGGTCCTGGAAACAAACTTAGCCCGGAAAACAATATTAAAATACAAACATTGTAGCACTAGCTGATGCAGCAACCAGATAACCGGAGGGGATGTTTCCCATTGTTTTTTGATAGTCTGGACTACTCCCATGTTTTTGCACCAGAATATTATTAATCAATACCAAAGCCTCTCAGCTCAGAGACCGACAGCCATGGTAATGGAGAAAAGCTCCAACAAGTTCAAGTTGCAGGTAAAAGCATAGAATACCTCACGCTTCCACACATCTGTCACTTTCCAGTTAAGCCCCAAATCCAGCGCAATCTGCTGCATCTGTGAAGAGTTGCAATGTACCATTGGTCTATGGAGCGGCCAGCCATAAACATATGCAGTTAAAGTGCCTAAGAAAAACCGTCCACATGACCAGATCCTCCATGATGCCCTTACACAGGCAAACAAAGTGATGCAGCCTAGTGATCCCCACCGTAGCCAGTTCAAGTTTCTGACAGAACACCATGCTATCCAGGATGACTCCTGCAGTGATCCAGGGGCAAGGTTCTCTGTCCTGACTCGGTAGCAGAGGCATCCAACACAGCGGATGGCTTGGTCACCGACCGAAGGGATATTCCTGAAACACAAGAACCTGGTCCGGGAGACAAGCGAGCATGAGCAACTTGTCCAACAGTGTGTGGGATTGTCCCATGAGTGGACACCCTGTGGGAGACGGGAGATACTGAACCAGGTATGGAGGGCAATTAAGCAGCTGGGAGAGGCAATTGGGGAGAATGGGTGGAAAAAATCAGACTGGAGGAGGAATTGCGTGTAGTAGAATAGCTGACATTGGGCATTGCCGGTGGCAGATAAACTGGGGGCCCCCCTGGACTGGATGATGTACTGGAAGGGTGGCCGGGAAACAAGAAAAAAGGGGAAGGAGGGAAGGGGTGGAAAAAATGGGAGGTGGATAATGCCACTGGCTGGTTGAGTAGGAGGCCGGAAGGGTGCTGGAAGGAATGGTGGGGGCTTAATGGAAATAGAGGGAAAAGGGGTTGGTGGGAGGGAAAGAGTGAAGGACACAGCTGAGGAAACCACAGGCTGCACAGTGGGCTGGGGCAGGAAGAGAATAAATGGTGTGGGGGAAGGGAAAAAAGAACAGGAGAATTATGAGGATTAAAGGGAGGTAGAGGGGGGAATGCTGCAGGCATTGGAGGGGGGTAGAAACAATTGAATTGGAGCATGGAGGGTGAGGGTTTCCCCCTGCTGCAGGACGGGAAGTGCAGGGGGGATGGAGCCAAATAGGGAGCCTGCAGGGAGAGAGGGGGTGTGGCCGTGAGTAGGGCACTGTACATTAGCATAACGGGGCTGACAGGATTTAGGCCACATGGTCAAGGTAATGGGATAGCATGGCCATCACAAACCACCAGAGGCAGCCACAACAGCACTACTGCAGGCTGCAGATCTGCGGACATGCACGTAGGGGTTGGCTTGTCATGTCAGGCATGACACGGCTAGACGGGCAGCAAAGTTGGAAAGCAAGGAGAAGAAAAGAAGTGTAGACTAAATGATAAATAGGGGCAATATGTTGGAAATGGCAGATAAAGAGGGTAAAGAATAGGCAGAGAGGGAGGTAGAAAACTGAAGATTGACAGGATATAAAGTAGAAAGGGACAGAGGAAAGACACCTAGGCAGAGTAATGGAGGTAAAGAGGAGGAGAAACCACAGGCAAAGCAGACAGAAAGTAAAAGTAATAACTGAAAGCAAACCAGACAGTTACACAGCCAGAATCCAAAAGAAAGAGGGAAAACAGGAATCATGGCGGGCTATATATAAGCACAGGGAGGAGCTCCACAAAGGAGGAGCTGATCTGCCCTGCCATTGTTAACCCTATTTGAGATGGGCTGCTGGTATAAAATAATCCAAGCTAGTTGTTTATATCATTCAGCCCTATATGGTCATAATTTGTTTTCAGGCCAGTTATTCTATTCTCCTATAATTATTATTTTTTATTTTTTTATTTTGTTTCTTCACTGTTGAGGATCAAACTATAATATAGTATAATGTAATATAATGTAATATAATATAATATAATATGTATAATATTATGTTGCTAAAAATCCCCACTGAAAAAAACAAACATAATTGTAGACAGAATTTATACATCGTTCTAATAATATTATATTCATATGTAGCAGTTTGATCAGTATTAAGAAAGATCCATTATATTGAACATTTTTTATTATCATATTACATCACACTTTCCATTTGCACGCAGAATTTTGTGTGTCTACTTTAAGCTATTTCTGAAAAACGCATTACCATTCTATATAAAAGTAATTTACTCAACAAAATACATTTAAAAGATTTAATTTTTTTTAGAAAGCTCAACTTAAAGTCTCAGGTTACTTGGTCAATACATTTGCTGATGATCATATCCTTTTTTAGTGCTTTTGTTCCTGAAATGTCGGAATTAATTTCAAAGTTTGCAAGAGCAGTGCACAGCATGGAAGAATCATGACTTTATTTTTGGTGGTAAAGGCTGTTATTTCTTCTCTTTTCTATTGTAGATTCATATAATCTTTTATTACTCACTTCACTGCTGGAAAGAAAAAAATAGTTATCATAGACTCACTGAGAAAAATGTGGAATAAAACAACAATTCAACCTTTTGTGAAGGAGAGAGCATGATGAATGGAACACTAATCAATAGCTAAAGCACCCTGAATAGCCATTCTCCTGCCAAGCTGTGAACTGAGTTATGTTAGTTGAGATAATGAAAAGTAAAATTTGCCAGGGAAACTGTTTTTTTGTGGTTAACAAAATTCCATGATTTTTTTTAAGTAATATTCTCTGAAGAACTGATCATTTGTGGCCAATAATGCCCTGGCTGAGGGGCTGAAGGCCTGAGATAAAGCCACAGATACCCCTTTCTAAATTTGTGAAAGATAATTACTTAATTCTATGGCACAATAAAAATGCTCGAAACTAGTTTGAAACTTCATTGAATTTTGCTGTTTTGATGGCCACAAACATTTTGCAGTACTTTAGTGCCTGTGGGGAACAACAGACGCACAAAAACTTCTTACCTTCGTCACGACCAAGGGTGCCGAGAGGGGGGGCAGGTACAAATTACCCGGGCCTGGGCCTATCTGGTGGGGCCTGGGGCCCCATGGCCCCACTGGAGCACTACAGTTTATTTTTTTATTTTTTTTGTGCTTGCAGCTGGCGCCTCTCCCACGAGTGGAGGAGGGGACAGTGTTCAAACTACCCACACAGATGAAGCTAGATCTCATTCGAGGAAAGGACCCACTGACATCACCAGGTCACATGACTGTTCCGGTGTGGTGCAGGACGGGGGCTGTTAGGGGTGCGCTGGGATACTAGGGGGCATGTGAGATGAGCGCTGGTAAGCTGAGTGCATATAGCAGGTATGCTGATGTGCTGGGGCGGGCATGTGAGGGGAATGCTGGTAAGCTAGGGGCCATGTGAGGAGGGTACTGCACTGGCTGATAATGAAACAACACATGTCAAGTTGCCCACCCCTGAAAAACTGGTAAATATTACATGCAATGACACAACACATTCCACACTGTCCAGCAGCCTGCAGAGCAAGCCAGGAGCTTCAAATGTCGCTAGATTTGGAGCTCCTGGTTTGCTCTGCACAGTTTTCCTGCTAATTTTGCAGGAAGTTTTCTGTCAGCAGCAATGAGTAAGTAGAATGGGCTGGGGGGGTTATAATGTGTCTGTGGGGGTGTTTATATGTGTCTGGGGGGGTCCTAATGTGTATTGATGGGGGTATCCTAGTGTGTCTGGGGGGTTGTAATATGTTTTGGGGGTCATAATGTGCATGGGGTGGCATGTTAATATAACTGGGGGGTTGCATGATATGTTTGGGGGGTGGCGTGGTGTGTCTGAACGGGTGTGATGTGTCTGGGGTGGTGGCGTGATGCGTCAGGGGTGGTGTGATGCAGCTGAGGAGTGGCGTGATGTGGCTGGGGAGGGTGTGATAAATGTAATATTTTATTATAATGTATGTATTATATACTGAGGGATCTGTTATGTACAGTGTTCACTTATTGCTTGGTTTTCAATATTTACATTTTCCAACAGGTCCCAACATTCAAGGATCCATGCAAGAATCCAGTACCAGGTTGTGAAAGCTGTAATAACAGGTAGGTGAGAATAGCACCATTATAATACATAATGGGGGAATTCAAATAGCCGTGAAGTGTCTCCGGGAACGTCCGCGATACACTTTGTGGTGGAGATTTGACAGAAATCTCTTCCCGATTTTCCTTGCACCGGAAAATGAGCGGGGATTTCTACCACAATATCTCCAGTAATTGAATCTCCGCCAATATGTCATGTCTAGAAAAGCGCAGCCACACCCCATGTTGACCACACCCCCAACATTATGTGGCCATGCCCCTTTAGCTCATTCACTGCTCGTCTGTGGAGGGAGGCCCAAAAAGTTGCTGTACTGGGGCCCCAAATTCCACAACAAATTACTGAAGGGTATTGATACATAGAGGAAGGAAGGGAGTGCACGAGGTGATGAGCAGAAATAGAAAAATTGGACTATACTCCTATTACCGATACCTCGATTTTCTCTGGGCCTGGATGTAGGTCTACGGATATTCGGATACAGGGAAGTATCCTGCCTGAATATGCTATTTACCGATGTTATATAATTATATACTGCATGATCTGTGTTCACTTATTATTTTTCCATATTTTATGTACCTATACATTTCTCAAACAGGTCCCAACATTCCAGGATCCAGACAGGAATCCAGTAACAGGTTGTGAAAGCTTCTATAACAGGTAGGTGAGAGCAACAACATTTTAATACATAATGGGGGGAATTCAATTTCCAGTGATATGGCGCATGGATATCATGATGCGCACATTTTCGGCAATTACGGTACAAATCTCCGCTAATTTTACCTTGCACTCCATAGAGGTGCTAGGAAAAATGAGCGAAGATTTCTGTCAAAATCCCCAAAGTGTCTCATGAATGTACCGGAGACACTTTGCGGCTAACTGAATTCCCCCCATAATATTATGTGTAAAGTGGCGCAGACACGGCCCATGTTGGTCAGCCCCATCACTATGTTGCCACGCAACCCTTCTCTAGCTATGTATGGAAGGGTGGTAGAAATTTGCTGTACCAGAGCTCCAAATTCCTCTTGGCATCCTGATTTGTATACCCAAAGATGCATTTGGCTCTGAATGAGGGCGGAAATACACAACAGTTGCATTCAGTATAAACAGAGTGTACTTTCAACCGTATTTAGACATATGCATGCAGGTGCAAGTCTGAATCAGTGTAATTGCACCAGTTTTACTACTACTATATACCCTCAATTCACAGCAGAAAGCATATTTATGCATTCTGCTCAATTACCATCATTATTCAATTTACACTGATGGCTCTTAGCAATTACTTTTTTAACCCTCTAAATGCGGACAGCGTAATCACACAAATTATCACAAATGCCTAACATTATAAAATTTGCAAATGCATGATAAATCACCCACCACTTTTGTAATTGGAATTTAACAAATACGTATAATTGCAATATTGTCCCTTGGCAGATGTTTAAAAAAAACAGAGAACTAAGCAAATGTTTAAGTTGTTATTTTTAAATAAATTACTAATGCGTACAATGCGTATAATCCCCATTTTTACACACACACAAAACCTGCAATGTTCACACAAATTAAATTTATAATGTGTAACGATCTTTGTAGTTTGAATATTGAAAGGTTCAATGTGTTTGGAGGGATTAAATGAGACACGTGCAGGGGATTTACCCAATCTGAGCCATGGGGAAATTGGTAGCTTCATTATCATCATCATCATCTTGTACTTACACCAGCACTGTATCTGGTGCAAATGACACAGCTGAAACCAAACACAGTTGCTCTAAGATGGAGACTTGAATCTGTGCATAATTGCGATAACATACCATTACTTTACCTGGTCCCTTTCCTCCACCATCACGCCTTTTCAGACGTAAGTTCACTTTCTGAGCATGCACAGTGTGAAAAAAGCACAATGATACACTACGCAAATGGGAGTACATCTCATTCTGAATCAGGCTCTAAAACTCTCCTGGCACTTTGATTGGTGAATGGTCAGTGCTATTCACCAATCAGAGTGCTGGCAGCTATCTTGCAGTTCTTCTAGTTTCCCAAACACAACCAGCACTTTACTACAGTTAGTAGAGGAAAGGTACATAGCCTCTGCTGCGCAGGTTTGTACCACCTTAACAGCCAGATAAGCATTAGTGGGTGAGAGAAATTTGACCACGTCTCATGTCTCAAGAAATCCAGGATATAGGATGTAAAAATATTGAGACTGGGAAACAAAGTGTCAAATGTGGGAGACTCTTGAAAAAAAGCCATGGAAGAATTCACTGACTGGATTAAAAAAACCTTCCAAATATACTTCGGGGACCCAGATATGTCCCTAAAACAGCTAATACATTTGATGTTTTCACAAGTACTATTTGATCACCTTAAATGTATTAATCTTCTTTTGTTATCTATTTTATTTACTTTGTCAACCTATTGACCTTATGGCAATGTTCTTGTATCCTTTATGAGGATGCAGTGTAATTACATCCTGGGTACTGCAATAATTCTTTTTTTCAAGCCAATAACTGTCCTTTATATAAGCAGAGCAAACACTTTTTTTCTTATTTTAAAGTAAATAATGAAGACAGAAGTCAGTGTTCTGGGCATGAAATAGATTAATCCTTGCCAGAGGGAATAGGAAGGTGGAGCTTGGTATAGTAAGTGACACTATTCTTCTTCACTGAATAGACTCTATTAGGTACCTCCTGGAGAGAATTGCTGCAAGTGTGATCAGAAGCCTCCCGCTGTGGTGCTGTGCACAGCTACACTAGGAGGTATTTGAAGGGGAGATGCATGATTAAGTTCTCACTGAGAAAAATGCTCTTTGACTTAATAGTTTTATAGAATGGTTAACTAAGATAGCTGTGGGGATATTCAAAATAAGTTTGTATATGAAACCATTTCATCTGAAACTATTGCTATTGTTTTTTTCATATAGTCTAAATGGTGTCCTGGCAATAAGCATTTAAAATATAACATATCCCTAATTAAGGCCAATGGGAACTGTTAATGGTTTGAATGTAGTGCATTTAAATTCCTCTATATACAGAGAGAGAATGTCAGGGTATTTCTAAGAGAAGTAAGGGAACATAATTGCACCCTTATTATGAGTGAATGACATTGTCATAGTCATTTGCACAATAGTTTTAACCTTATATATACACACAATGATAGCAAATCCCCAAATGTTCTTACACTATGCAAAAAAAACTGACCATTTGTGTCTCCTGTATATTTTTATATATACAACCTTATTGCGGGATGCTATATTGGTTTGATTTATGACAAGTGCAAAATAAAAGTCCTTTCCACTCATGCAATATGAAAGTATTTTTGGGACTGCATCCTGTCTTTCCTTATTGGTGTTCTCACAAATCTATTGGTACTGGTGTTAAGAATGGTCAAGGCTTCCATATGAAAAATATTACACATATTGCCAGGACCCTACGTGTTGGTGTACGGGAAGGTTACTGGAATCTCAGTAAGAAAGTGAGTAATTGAATGATGCAACTGCAGGATAAAGTGAAACAAAATGCTAAGAGCAAGGCTAATAAAAGAGTATTTAAACAAGCACTGAATGAGCATATTGCAACCCACTAAATACTGTCCTGTTTGTAGTTACTTGTTTTTGTTTTAAGTGTGTTTAAGATGGAGCATTAGCCGGTAAAACAGGACAAGGTATATGACTGGGGTCAACCTTGGTTTCCTTACCCCCTCTCCCAGCGCCCTTTGCATAAAGGTCCATAGTTGATAATAAAGTTACTATAGTATATTGTCTTGTTGTTTTTTGGTATTAGCATTGTGTTTTTCAGTTTCTATAAAAGTTAACTAACTTTTAGGCTTTTATGTAATTGAAAAGATAGGCAACTCTATGACTACACATGTAGTTCATTGTTTGCTGCCCTTCTACATAGTTGGAAAAGGTAAGGCACTAAATCATCATATAGAAATATTTTACCCAAGCACTCTTTCTATCCCTTTCAGGCACTATGGCCTAGTGGTTTGCATCGCTACCTCACAACACTGGGGCTATGGATTTCATTTCTACCAGTTTACCATTTGTGTGGAGTTTGTATGTTCTCCCCGTATTTGCACGGTTTTCTTACATTTACTTCCACACTCCAAAAACATTCCTGTGGGTTATTTGGGCGTTGACAAAGAACCTAGCATGTGTGTGTGTGTGTGTGGTAGAGTACTAAGTCTATAGACTCCATCGGAGGAGGCACTGACGTGCATTATTCTATATTCTCTGAAAATGACTGCGCAATTTGGTGGCGCTATATATCTAAATGATAATAAAATAATACAAATTTTCCAGATGCTAGATATCAGTTCTAGTTTATGTCTCCACATATGTAATCAGTAGTCGAAGTGGACTGGTATACGATATGTATGCCATACCCCCACTTCTCCTACTACCTTCTTGGTAAAACTATCCAATTCCATTCACTTACGTTTTCCATATTACTGCTTGTAGATTTACATACCAACAGTTCTAAATTTCCACTTTGACCACTGTATGTAATAATGTAATTTATCTAACGTCTACCAATTATGTATATCATCATCATCATCATCTATTTATATATCGTCACTGATTCCGCAGCGCTGTACAGAGAATTCATTCACATCAGTCCCTGCCCCATTGGAGCTTACAGTCTAAATTCCCTAACACACACACACACAGACAGACAGACATAGAGAGAGACTAGGGTCAATTTTGATAGCAGCCAATTGACCTACCAGTATGTTGTTTGGAGTGTGGGAGGAAACCGGAGCACCCAGAGGAAACCCATGCAAACACGGGGAGAACATATAAACTCCACACAGATAAGACCATTGTCGGGAATTGAACTCAGGACCCCAGTGCTGTGAGGCAGAAGTGTTAACCACTTAGCCACCGTGCTGCCCGTATCAATCCGTGAATTACATTAAATGAAAAATAAATCTCATTTTGTGACTATTGCCCATTTATAAGTATTATATACTCTGCAAAATATTTCAATATGTATATTTTAAAAGTAAACTTAACAGGGGCAAGGCTCTGTAGATCACTTGAGAGGATAGTAACAGAATAATGTGAAACAATGTGTTACTATGAGATTCAGGATGGTGACGTTTACAAACACATCTGTTCATTTACTGAAATAAAAAGTTACTTGCATCTCTCATAGCAATTAACATATTTTCGTTATTTATTGGGGCTGATTGCTTTCCAGTTTAATAGAAGATAAGAAATTTGGTCCACTATAAAATAATCAGGAGTCATATGGTCTGGATTATTATTGATGTAAAATTAATACTCTCCCAACACCACACTACATAAACATATGACTTGTAAGGGTTTATTGGGAAAATATTTTTGCTATTATATATATATATATAATTATTTATTTATTTTGGGGGGATGTTGTTTTTTGGATAGTATCCAGAAAAGCATAGGGCCAATCTTGTCATACGCACATTTATCTTTCTTAGTGGTGCTGAGCAAGCAAACAAAATTTCTTTCTGCTCTGCAAATCCTGTGAACAAGTTTGTCATTTGTTTTATCACAAAACCATATGGTCTGCTGATGACAACGTATCTGTTACCACGAGAATCCTTGGATGGTTTGATGTAATTCATCCATTTTAGTCATTCATCTTGTTTTATTTTGGCATAACCATAGACGTAGCTGGTTATGTCATGTGTAATCTGAGTTAGTTAGCATGACTAACGTTCCTGTCACCAGATGCCTTGTGGATTATTATTACTTTTTAACGGTTTCTGCTCTAGATATTCCTGTAACTGTTTATAAACAAATGAAACACTCCAAATCACAAATGTCAGCTGTCATTGCTGAAAATATTGTGCTAGTTTATAAACATGACTGGTAACAGTGTAACGGCACTTGAGGAATATGCTGAGCATTTGTTTGGATTTACTAGAGTATGCTGTTTTTGAAGATTGGATTTAAAGCTTGCCAGTTATTTTGACATTTTGTAAGTAAGAAGCAAACTTTTTTTTTTAAAAAGCAAGTATCCCCTGTTTCTACATACAGAAGAAATACATATGAAGGTGATGTATAAAATCTACAATAATATATATCTTACACTGTGTGTAGAGGTGACACCTCAATAGCTTTGCCCTGCCTATGGAAGCCTGTCAGGAATGCCCATCCTGTCCCAGCAATCTAAACAGCTGGCCATGACTGGCAACACCTTAATCACTTAGCAATGAATACACCTCTTCTGCTACCACAAAGGATTTAGTATAGCGTCCTTACGTTCACGAGAACCACTTACTAATGTTTGACAATTAAATCCTATACACTTGTAGCATGAGCCTTCCTGGGCTTCAGAAGTTCTCAAAGAATCACGCAAAACACACTAGATTAAATATATTTAATCTGAAAAATAGTTCTAAGGCTTAGTTACAAAAATTAATAACAAGACATACAATATATTGCACAAATAAGTTTCAGAAAATAAAATAGGACATAAAATCAGAGTCACTACTTACTAGTTAAGACCTGGGGGGTAAATGTATCATACTCCGGTTTCTTCAAGTCGCCGGAAATGGGCGAGTTGACAGCTAAAATTTAAAGCGGCGCTGCCTTGTAAAGGCAAGTTTCCCTAACAATCAGTCATTAGATATACTACATAATTGTCACAAAGCCTATGTAAGTGGGTCCATTTGCCTTATAGGGCATGTAATGGAGACAAAGCAAAAAGCCTTACTTATTTGTTTCAAATTCACTTTAGCAGAGGTTAAGAATCCTGTCAAGCTCTACTGTATTAAAGACAGGAAATGCTAGTTCCACATATTGCTATTTGTGTTAAACTGACCAACTCATTTTGTTTCTACAAAGTCCCAGTTTTCTTGCACCCCATTTCTAGTTCTTTACATGCATTAAATCCAACTCAGGTGAGCCCCTAGGTGTCCAATACCTGCTACTGCTTGGGGGAGGACTTTTTTTAAAAACTGTGTGCAGGTAAGACTCAGCCCAGATAAAAGCATAGCAATAATAGTAATTAATGTAGGCTTTCTGTCCCCTACTCACCAGTCTTGATTTCAGGATACTGTCCCGCTGTTGCGTGGATCAGGACATTTGTCGGTTGAGAGCTGTGTCCCACTGTATCTAAGTGAAAATAAAATGTGTGTGATCATATGACTTTCCATGTGCACAGCCGATGGCGTCTAAAGAGACTGGAAAAGCCATTTTGAAGCAATTTGCATAGGAATTTGGGCAGCACGGTGGATTAGTGGTTAGGACTTCTGCCTCACAGCACTGAGTTCCATTCCCGACCATGGCCTTATCCATGTGGAGTTTGTATGTTTCCTCCGGGTGCTCCGGTTTCCTACCACACTCCAAAAACATACTAGTAGGTTAATTGGCAGCTATTAAATTGCTCTTAGTCTCTCTCGGTCTGTGTGTGTGTGTGTGTGTGTGTGTGTGTGTGTGTGTGTGTGTTTATATGTTATGGGATATAGCTTGTAAACTTCAATGCAGGGACCGATGTGAATGAGTTCTCTGTACAGCACTGCAGAATTAGGTGTGCTATATATATATATAAATAAATAGATGATGATGATTCCAACTGAAGGAAGCACTTACACACAAGTGCCATTCAGAAGCAGCCATGTCATCCAATGTGTCACCAAAAATCAAATTAGCTGATTTATAACACTGTTTGATTTAGATTATTTGAACATAGATGTGTCACGAAAAATTGTCTTCAACAGTAGTGTCAAAACTCTACAAAAGTACAGTTATATAATTGCTGCACAAAGCTGTACACCTAAAATAGAATATTTTCTACAAATAACAATAGAAAACCACAAAATTAGATCCTGGTTTGTTTGGAGTCAAGTAAACATACTCACATAGGGGGAAATCCTGGAAACTATTTGTCTCCATCTTGGTGTTTAATGTTTCATTCCACAATAACAGGTGTTTTCTGTTTTATATGCGGTTTGTGTAAATTACTATTTGGTGGTGTTTCACTTATCATATTAAATCGTGTATGTTTTTGTGCACTATTCATGATTTGAAATTATATTGAATTTACATAATACACTTTACATATATCTCACTTTTTTTTACATGTCTGGGAAATTTGGATCGAATATAACAATACAGTGGATTTACTGGATTATTTATGAAATTATATCAACACTGGACTTATAGGTTTCACTATAACTGTAGTTTTTTTATTTATATGGTGATATTTGTAGCACCCATCGAGGTGAATTTTTTATTCCTTGCTTTATTTGTTTCATTGTTGGGTGTAGTTCTGCCAGAATTAGTGGTGCACTCACATTTATAGATAATTATTCTTGTTGGTAACCACTGACTTTATATCGATATTTGCAAAATATCTATATGGTAAGACCCTAAACCTTGGGATAATGTTATTTTAATACTAATTACTTCAATAAAAAACATATCTAGTAATATGTATACCTATATATTTGCAAGAGTGCCTATATATCAACAGAATAAAAGAAACATGAAATGAGAAACACTTTTTATGAAAAATTGAAGACAGACTAATGTGTCTTAAAAAACAATATCCTATTCTGCACAAGAGAACATTAAGAGTACATAGGAAATAACTTCCTCAGTTCTGTGATTCAGTTTGTAAACCCAATAAGAGACGAAATGTAGAAGGTTTATCAAAGCATCTCCCCCATCAAAATGATTTGGGTGTATTAGTCATATAATTACAACAAATACATGATTACAAGAGTGGTGATGTCTAACACAAATAATTAAGTACCTTGGTCAAAAGTTTTTTAATATTTCATTTATACTATTTTTATGTGGAACAACATTTCTAGTCTAATTTAAATTGTTTACTTCTTAAAGACAAATTATAAAGCAATAACATATTGCAATTACACTAAAAGTATGATTATATTAATAATTTAATGTACATGGCCCAGTGAAAAGCACGTTGGACTTTAAATTCACCCTCTAGTTCCTGTTTAGTCTCCTCTTCAATTACTAAAACAATTTTTATTACTTTAGTCCTTAGGGACCTCTAAAAGTGCAAGGTTACACTATATCCTTGTTGGGAGGAATAATTAATAATGCATGTTTTCAGTATATTACCGTTTGATGACAGTTGGTTGAAAAAGTGGTTTCCATTACCTTAACATCATCAAATTGACCAAGAACAATGTGTTTGGTTAAAAGTAAAGTAAATGTATTTTTATTTTAATAAAGGATAGCAAATACCAAGGTGTTGCCTCTAGTTCCTGGTCCCAGCTGCATATAAGCACCTAAAATAAGACTCTGCCATAAGACTGGAAACTATAAAATAAGAAACATAACTAACAGAAGAGCAAGGTTGCCCTAGTGTAGGAACTCACAAATAATAAGATATAACCATAGTAACTTATGCAGCCTGGAAAGGGGATGGCCCAAAAAAGCTTTGGTCTTAGTCACATAGAGTTCAAGAAAGACAAGAGACACCTTGTTTTAATTGTTGTCCTTCTGGTTGAGAGAGAAACAAAGACCCCCTGGGGGTCTCCCTGTCTTCCGCGCCCTGCTTCTTGGGCCCCGTCATTTGCGGATCCTCCCTCCCCCTTTCCCGCCCTCTCTAGCTGTGCATTGAGCTTATTGAGTTACTGTGCTTAATGTTTACTGTACTGTGCTGTCTCCCATTGTATTGTAATTTGTTTGTCCCTGTACGCCGCTACGGACACCTTGTGGCGCCTTATAAATAAAAATTAATAATAATAATAATAACTTCTCTCCTTAAGCTTAAAATAATACTTTCAGTACTAACTCAATTTGTCCCCACGCTAGCCCAGTCTCTAAAATTTTAAATGAGCTCTAATCTTGCTTTCTCAAATTTTAGAAATACTAGTAATTACAGTTGGCTAAATTGTTCTGTCCAAATTTAACTTTGTACATTTAAAAAAAAAAAAATAGCTCAATTAAATAATTTGGTAATTGGCTCTGTTTAAGATGAGATTCAGTGGAAACAAAATGCCCAATATAGGATTAGAACAATTAAAGTCAAACAACCAAAACAGGAGTAAATTACATTGCAACAGTCTGTTAGAGTTACAACATACATAGACAATACTGCACAGCACATACATTGTTAATAGTGACATATTAGTGATTACAACAGGGAGGGACTATGATAGTTAAGCTATATGAGTTTATATGTTACTTGTTACCCTGAGTTTTATCTTTCCTGTTCCTAAATTTGGATGTATGGGATGTATTACAGGCAAGTCATGCTGTTCATACAAGTCATAGTAATCCTGTGTTTATTGAATTTATAGCACAGTTCTTCCTCCCAAGTGTGTTCAAAGAATGAACATGAACTTACAGATGTGTATTCTAAGAGTATATGGGCCCAGTTCACGGTATTATTCATAGTTTGATTCTATAAATCTTATAAGAGACAGATAGAAACTTACCACTTGGTATATTAGCTGCAAGTCAGCAGTTTTAATCAGGCATAGCAAAGCTGAACAATAGTAATCTGGATCTCTACCAGCTTTGATTAAATCTCTACCAGTTTTGACTGACTGCTTGTCTGAAAATAGAAGGTACAAAGAAAAGTGAAATGCTGTCTTCTATTCTCAATTCCAGATACATATCAGATTAATTCATAAGAAAACTAAAGTTGCCCATTAACAGCTAAGATTCTAAAAGTACTATGCAATGGAATACTTTTCTGTTTTAATTAAAAAAATATATTTAAAAAAATAATGTGAATAATAGCTAAAGCCATAAAGGTATCCAGAGTCTCAGGAACAGGTAAGTTCACAAGAGTGTCGTTAGGGTAGCGTCATAACATTCTGCATCAACAGACCAACAACAGAATTCTGAAGAATATTGTTCAGCCCATTTAGAACCTTGACTCTGTAGAACCATGACAACCTAGGTCAGCAGATAGGAGTCATACAACATTAAAAAATGCAGAAGATGAAGCAGAATCTTGTGGGTACAAAACAAAGGATGTTTTAATGATAAATATTTTTTGTTACTCAGAACCAGAGGGTCATGGTCACAGTCTAAATACAGTTTCAGCTTTCCTTGAATGCCTTAGCAGTGTTTCTGTTTGCTGCAGGACTCACTGTTATAATATTACAGCGTGGCGCTCATTGTGGCAAAATAACTACCTACTCAGGGCCGGTGCTAGGGTCCTTGGCGCCCATGGCACACTTTAACATCCGTGCCCCCCCCCCCCCCCCAGGCACACTTTCACATCCGCGTCCCCCCCCAGGCACACTTCCACAATCTGCGCCCCCCCCAGGCACACTTTCACAATCCGTGCCCCCCCAGGCACACTTTCACAATCCGCGCCCCCCCCCTCCCCACGTCTTTCATAACCTTTACTTGCAGCCATTAAGCTGCTCCTTTCTGTTCCGTCTCCTCCCCTTCACTCACTGACACTGTCGGGCCGTGTTGACGATGTCACGCCCGACAGTCAGTGAGTGGAGGGGAGGAGATGGAGCAGAGAGGCGGCAGTGGTAATCCATAGCCCCTTTCCCCTCCCCGTGGATTTATCGGAAGCTGTGCAGCGGCTGTGGAAGGTATGGTCAGCGGTCGCCGCACAGTTTTAAAGTAATTTTTATTCTGTGGTGCCCTCCAGAGCCCGGCGCCCTAGGCAACTGCCTAACCTTGCTGTCACGGCTAAGGATAATTATGGATCCCCAGCCTCTACGTAGATGGTGATAGTAGAGGATGGTGGAGACAGGACACAGTGGAATTGAAGTTCTTAACTTGAAAGCATCACAAGGAACAATAACACAAACGATGGTAGTGTGTTGCAACTTGATATATTGATAGAAGATACAACAGCAGTTATAATAAAATACAATAGTAACCACAGATGCACTTCAGTTGGTAACCAATGGCAACAGCATGCGGAATAGACAATATAACAATTCAACGCTAGATGGTAATTAGAACACTTGGATCCCACACGAAACACACAGCAGCTGAAGGTGAACCACTGACACAGCTAAAAGTCCGATGAGAATAGTATGTAGACTTGGCTGATCCAAACGTATAATATGATTCACTTAGCAGGTGGTTATAGGTATCACAATAGTTCATATAGCGGAACAAAGAACATTATATGCTATCCAGGAACTTGGGTATAACTGATAACATGCAGAAAAGTGTTGCCTAGAAGTACAGCGTGATAACGAAATCCAAACTGAGCGTAGAACTACAGGTCACAGGAGATCCGGTAAACAGGTAAGCAAGAGTTCATCACAATTAGACAACAGCTGGTAATGCACACAACTTGTATTGAAGTAGAGGCTCCCGGCTTAGCAGTATATTCATATTAACAGTCCAGCAATAATAATCAGCAGAATAATAATAGCCGTGCCAGACATAGAACCACAGATGACAAGAGAAATTGATTGTAGTTCAACATAGAATACCACAACATAGACAGCCGAGTAGAATAGTACTGGAGCCAATCAACATGAGCACAGGTGTAGCAGACAACTCACAAAAAGTTCTGTGTGCAGATGAACAACAACACGTAACTTCAGCTTGTAGATGAACCACGAACTGGCATACAGCGGAGCCGATGGAGGGCAATGATGACAGGTAACTTCGGCCACCGATAGTATCCAGAAGATAGGCAAATGGTCAGATATGCAGCCAGAACCCACGGCAGTGTGAGTAACACGAAGATCAGACAATGAGTCCATGATTACGGGAACTTGAAATAGTCCTCTAGGACCAATAGGCTTCAGAAGGAGGTTCCAATAAATATAACGAGAAACACTTATGGACAGGTAGAGACTCTGAAGCGAAAGCAAGCACTAACATAGGTCTTAAAGGGCAAGTCACAACGCCAGTACCTAGCTATAAGACCGGCGCGTGACACTTGCCTAATGGGAGCGCCGGGCCTGTGCCTATTCTAATTCGTGCCCCTAGTGTGCAAGATACAAAAAAGGAATTTCAGCCTTAAGCAAGCAGTCTAGAAGGAGAAGGTGAACGGGGTCCACTTGCGCAAAGGATTCATGAGAGGCAAAATTGATCATTGTCTAAAGATTAAGATAAAGAAGAAAAATAATTAGTGGCACTATATAAATAAATAGATGATGATGATGATGATGATTAGTATGCTATGAGAAGACTGAGAGGGGGGTAACTGCAGCATTGTTCAAACACTGGACCAAAATGTTAAAATAAGGAAATGCCTCCTATCCCACTTCATTCAAAAATAAATAGAAAATATTATTCTATTCTGGAAAAGAAGAAGCAAAGAAAGCAAGACATTGTATGTAACTTAAATATTTGAAAGGCACAAAGGGGAGAAATCATTACCAGATATCCATCAATAATGAAGATCATTGCCAAGCTGCTGCTGATGTCTGCAATAACAATACAAAAACAAGGCTGAACAATGTTGCTGCAGTAGGAATACTTTAAGCCAAAAATAAACTTTGTGTTTCAGCTTGGAAACTGTACCATATATTATTCAAACAAAAAACAACAGTAGCACATCAAATAAAGCTAATGCGTGTCTTGGAGAGACCGCAAACATACATTGTATTTTGAGTTGCATTTCAAGATATGTGTTAATTAAAAATACACATGTCAGGCTGCAATTTTGTGGCTTACTTTTACACGTATGTTCAGGCTCAAAATTGCAGCTTACTCTAAATCAGGCTCATAGCTGATACCAACTGCTCCCAGAAAGTGTTTGCCTTATAATGTCATTTTTTCGCACAAAACAATATAATAGTAGGTAAACTCCTAGGAGATAAGTCCAAACAGTTTTTAGCATAGTTTGTCCTAACAGCAACAAAATTGGTTGGGTGCTCCGGTTTCCTCCAACACTCTAAGAACATATTAGTAGGTTAATTGGCTGCTACCAAAATTGACCCTAGTCTCTCTGTCTGTGTGTGAATGTTAGGGAATTTAGACAGTGAGCTCCAATTGGGCAGGGACTGATGTGAGTTCTCTGTACAGAGCTGCGGAATTAGTGACACTATATAAATAGATGATGATGATGATGATAGTATATTTCATCCCAATAGTGTCCAAAACTTGGCTTTTAAACTCCTCTTTTTTATTCAAGTAAATAGGTGTATTAAGCATTCCTTTATTTTATTTTATTTTATTTATTATTGTTAAAAAGCTATTTGTTAATTGGCAGTGGTAGAAAAACAATATGTAAATATTATCATCAATCAAAACAGAAGAAATTAATTGTAAAATATTGTTATAAATAAAGATAGCAAAAAGAAAAACACTGTTATTTTCGAGGGTTAAACAAGAGAGAGAAGAAAGCAGGAGCAAGGACAGCCACAGAAAGAGAAATTAGCATTAGAAGTATACTATAAAATACATTGTAAAAATTATTTAAAAATGTGCTATCAGCACTGAAACAATTCAATCAGGGAAGCCATGTGTTATCAGATGATTTACAGGAGCTATTAAGAAAGCATGTGAAGCCTCCATTTTATAAAACCCTATTAATAATAGCGGTGAGAGAGGATGGATCCGGAAATATTTACAATGAGCAGTCAACTGAGAAGTTGTAGCACTGCTGATGTGACAAATTATTTTATTGCAGTATTTGTTTGCTTCAATTCATTTTTTAATTTCGGACCAAAATTCTACTAGTTTAGGTCAACCTAATATGGGTGAAATTACCCAACTGACAACAACCTCTCCAACAATGATCGGTTGAAGATGGGGAAAATATATGAATCCTGGAGGAAACAAGATCTTATCTATAATATAATTTATAGGACTGTTCCCAGATTTTAGTATAAATCTAAGTTTTAGCAGGCTTAGTACATACTAAAAACCTGTCTTGATTGGAAAGTGTGACCACATCTCCTATTCCCATGATATCTCAAAAGGATGCTTTTCCACTTTGGGTAAAGCTACAACAATTTTGGAACTTTTCATAGTATCCGCTCTGCCTAGCCAAAAACGAACAAGTGATTGCCATTTTCTGATTTTTTTAAAAATAAATTGTCTAGGAGAGCTGTCAAATTTTCAGAAAATTTTTAACCTTTAGTCAAATATATGTCTAAATATTTTATTTGAAAAATTTGCCAATTAAAATTAATTTTATTAATTTGAAAGAGATTATAGTCATTTCAGCAAGACTGAAGTCTAGAATCTCTGACTAAGAGGAATTCATTGTATAAATGCAAAGTGAACTATATATCTGCATTTCCTCAAATAGAGTCAGGAGGGATGTTTTTCGGTTCAGTAAGGGTGAGAACAATATCGTTAGCATAGATGGAAATTTTAGACTCTTTACTATCAAGACAAACACCCAAGATATTGGCATTGCTTCAGATTTTAGCTATCAGAGGTTCCTGCATAAGGGCAAAAATCAAAAGTGAGAGCGGATGACCCTACCTACTTACATTTGATATCTGCAAAGGAGTAGAAAGAAAAACTTTAAGAGAGAAATGCAGAGGGGTTTTGATATAATGGCAAAATACCTCAATGTAAGTTACAGTTAATTCCTGTATGAGACAAAGACAAATTCATACAATTCCAGGTAACTCTATAAAAAGCCTTCTCTACCTCCAAGGTGAGGATCCATGAAGGAGTCTTAGTGATTTTCAGATGATTAATAAGTCTTATAGTAGGTGCTGGAAAATCCATCAGCTCCAGAGTAAAAGATGATTTAAGTGATTTAATTGAGAATATTAATCTTAATTAAAGAGTCTCTTCTAAGGTAATGTCTTTATTCAGAGCTGTCACTTGAGAAGAAGAGATTTTAGGAAGAACACAAAAATCTAAATTTACTTTGACAGAGTTGGAGACTGACTTTAGGGGATAATCAGGTATATTATAAAGTGTTGAATAAAAAGAGAGGAACATTTTGTATCGTTCAAATAGTAGAAACTTGAAAATAAATAGCGACTTACTTGTGCCCTAAGTTTAGACATAAGCAAGGTATCCACTCGTCACCCTAGTCAAAGAACCTCTGTTGGAGTAATTTTAATGTGTTTTCTGCTCTAGTAGGAAGGAGGATGTTGAGCTGTTTTTTAAGCAATACGAGGGAACAAGCTAATTTTTTCATGGTGCTCACTGTTGTTTTGCAGAAATATCAGTGATTTGTGACTCCAGATCCTTAAACTATTTTAAAGACCCTTCTCTAATCCCAGCAATATTAATTAGCCTATTTTAGGTGAAAGATTTGTGAGCTTCCCAGGATGTGTAAAGAGAACCATCCTCAGTGAGGTTAAGATTAAAATATTCCTGGATGGCTTGAGAAATCTCAGAATTGGTTCCATCAAAAGTAATAAGTCTTCATCATTATTGATTATTTGTAGTGGGACTCAAAAATTTGCAGCACCAGATAGTCAGAATAACAAATAATAAAATTTTCACAAAAACAGAACAAGTAAATGAAGCAGGTGCAGATGTGCGACAGAAGGTAGAGAGGGCTCTGCTCCTGCGACCCTACACTCTAGAAGCCTGTCCTGTAACCAGGTGGAAGGATGTGATCTTCACCTTCCCCAACAACTGCACATTGTCAGCAGTGATGATTCAACAGTACTAAGTGCTGATGTGGCATTTTAAGCAGTGGTTAAAGTGAAAATTTAGAATTGCTGGTATGGAACTTGAACTTTGAAATAAACGGCCAGGTTCCCTAAAGGTTTAGAGATTTTGATAGAGTGAAATTAATTTTAGATGCATTTTAACACAATTATAATATAAAACATATTAAATGATGCAAAGCTATCCAGCCTGTGTCCCCCACATTTCCAGTTTCCAATTACCTTTCCTTTATGTCTCTCCATGTCTCCCTCATGTCTCCTTTTTGAACTTATATTTTCCTTCATATCTACATAATGCTATAATAAAACTTTCCAAAATCTCTCCCTCATATCTTCCATGTTACCCAGAGAGGAGCAGGGAGCTGCTGCTGAATTCAGCTACCATGGACAAACGGAGAAGGCAGCCAGAGCGGAGCACCTCTCCGGTATGATGCTCCCCCACCTTGCTTTCCCCTCTAACCGCCGGCTGTGAAGTGGTATGGCGAAGTGCCGATGTCACGACTGATAGTGGGTGTATGACTGATAGTGGGTACCTGCTGTTGTTGGCGCAACTCAGAGGAAGGCGCGGAGTCTAACGTGCCCCTGGTATTCACCAGGAACCCCCGCAAGGAAGTATGGACTCCGCTGCAGGGACACGCAGGTCGCGGTCCTTCCTAGAGTCCACAGCGAGATACAAGGGGGTGTCAGACAGGCCGGTTCAGCAACGTTCAGGTAGAGGAGGTACAAAGGGAAATCCAGAAGAATGGTGAGGCAAGCCGAGTCGGTAACTTTCAGGGAGCGTAGTACAAAGGCAGAATCCAGATAGGGGTGGTCAAACGGTCCGGGTCAAAAGGGTCACAAGCAGCACGAGGAATGTCAGGAACAATACAGCAACTGGTACACACAAACGCTGGAGACAGGAAGACCTGATACTCTGGCACTGGTTAGAGGACAGGAAGAGGTTTAAATAGTGTGGGGATCCAATCAGCATCAGTGCTGCAGCGCTGTCATGCCTGCCGCCGGGAATCACATAGCGTCCCGTTGCCTAGCAACGGGGCGCGTCATACTGCTAGGAGATGGATGGCAGGGGGGGATCCGGAAGTGACGCGTCTGGTTGCATAGCAACCAGACGCGCGGTCAGGCAGTCAGGCGGCCGTGCGGACGGCGCCTGACAGTATACCCTCCTCTTCTTCCTCCTGTTTGAAGGAACTTTTTGAGAATTCTAGGAGCGTGAAGGTCCTGCTTGTCCACCCATGATCTCTCCTCTGGGCCAAATCCTTTCCAATGGACAAGAAATTGCTGTTTGCCACGAAGAATGCGAGAGGCCAAGATCCGACTGACTTCGAATTCAGTTCCAGAAGAGGTTTGTATTGGTGGGGGACGACCGGGAGGTCGATAGAATTTATTGAGTACCACTGGTCGTAGTAATGAGACATGAAAAGTATTATGACATCTCAGAGAAGGAGGAAGTTTCAATCTAAAGCATACAGGATTAATGACTTGCATGATGGTGTACGGGCCAATAAATCGAGGAGCGATCTTCATAGAGGGAACCTTTAGTCTTAGGTCCCGGGTGGATAGCCATACTTGGTCTCCCACCTTTAAGAGAGGAGTGGCCCTCCGATGACGATCTGCAAAGATTTTGTGATGCTGAGTAGCCTTGAGTAAAGCCGTCTTGGTCTTAGCCCAAATGAGAGAAAACTCCCGATAAAGAGTATCTACGGCTGGAACCGGAGAAGAGGACACTGGAAAAGGATCCGGAAACACAGGATGACTTCCGTATATAATAAAGAAAGGGGAGAATCCGGTAGACTCATGAATGTGTTGATTATGGGAGAACTCCGCCCAAGGAAGGAATTGAGACCATTTATTCTGGTTGTCGGAGGTAAAACAGCGGAGGAATGTCTCGAGATCCTGAATGATTCGCTCCGTCTGTCCGTTGGTTTGCGGATGGTATCCCGAAGAGAATTTCAATTCTATGTTCAATCTCTTACAAAAGGTTCTCCAAAACTGGGATGTGAATTGGACTCCGCTGTCCGAAATGATCTCCTTCGGGCAACCATGTAGTCTGAATATCTCCTTGATAAATATATCTGCCAGACGACTGGCCGTGGGCAGTCCAGGTAGAGGAATAAAATGTGCCATCTTCGAAAATCGATCAATAACCACCCAGATAGTGGTAAACCCTGCACTGAGGGGTAGGTCTGTGATAAAATCCATGGCCACACTTTCCCAAGGAGCATCGGGGATAGGGAGTGGACGAAGAAGGCCTGCCGGAACTCTTCTACAAGTTTTGTGTTGAGCACAAGTAGTGCAGGAAGCAATAAATCTCTCAACATCGGCACGTACATTAGGCCACCAGAAGCGTCGGCAAAGCAGCGATGTTGTCTTCTTTATTCCAGCGTGGCCGGCAATGCGGGATGAATGAGCCCACTGCAGGGTCTTGAACCGGAGATGGGGTTCCACGAATGACCGGCCTGGAGGAGGAGAGGACGTTTTGGTCCTAGTAAGGGCTACGATATTAGAAGGATCAATAATATGCTGAGGAACCAACGGTCTTAAACGATCGGAATCGTCAAATGAGCGAGATAATGCATCGGCACGTCCATTCTTGGCTCCCGGGCAGAATGTGAGCTTCATGTTAAATCGAGCAAAGAAGGATGCCCAGCGGGCTTGCCGAGGATTAAGGCAACGAGCCTCTTGAATGAACACTAGGTTCCGATGGTCGGTAAACACAGTAACAGGAAATATAGCCCCCTCCAACAGATGTCGCCACTCCTCCAGAGCCGCCTTGATGGCCAGTAACTCCTTGTCCCCTATTCCATAATTACATTCACTTGGAAGAAATCGTCTGGAGAAAAACCCACACGGGTTGTGTGAGCCAGCCGGAGACTCTTGAAAAAGCACTGCCCCAATGCCTACCGAGGATGCATCTACCTCTAAGAAGAAAGGTCGTTCTTGATCTGGCTGGGACAGAACTGGGGCTGAAGAAAATGCTTTCTTTAACGTTATGAAGGCAGACATGGCCTCCGAGGACCAAACCCTGGGGTTGGCAGTCTTCCTGGTTAAAGCTGTAATGGGGGCTATAATGGTGGAGAATCCCTGAATAAATTGGCGATAATAGTTTGCAAAGCCGATGAACCTTTGAATAGCTTTAAGGCCTTGTGGCTGAGGCCAGTCCAGAATAGCTGACACCTTGGTGGGATCCATACAAAGACCTTGACCCGACACGATGAAACCAAGAAAAGGTACCTGGCTAATCTCAAACACACATTTTTCCAGCTTGCAGTAGAGGTGATGTTTCCGGAGTCTACGTAAGACCTCTTTTACTTGTTCCCGATGAGTCTTCAGATCTTTAGAAAATATTAATATATCGTCTAAATACACTACCACAGAAGTGTATAACAGGTCATGAAAGATATCGTTAACAAAGGTTTGGAAGATGGCTGGGGCGTTGCAGAGGCCGAAGGGCATCACCAGGTACTCGAAATGTCCATCTCTGGTGTTAAAGGCCGTTTTCCATTCGTCTCCTTCTTTGATGCGAATCAAATTATAGGCCCCACGGAGATCTAGTTTGGAAAAGATTTGAGATCCACTGAGTTTGTCAAAGAGGTCGGAGATGAGAGGTAGTGGATATCGATTTTTTACAGTGATGCGGTTGAGAGGATGAAAATCAATACAAGGCCGAAGAGACCCATCCTTCTTCTTAACAAAAAAAAACCCTGCACCCGCTGGGGAAGTAGATTTGCGGATAAATCCCCGTTTCAGGTTTTCTGAAATATATTGAGACATGGCTGACGTCTCTGGACGAGATAAAGGGTAGGTCCTCCCTTTGGGGATGGGTTGGTCAGGAGATAAAACAATAGCGCAATCCCAGGGACGATGAGGAGGCAAGATCTCCGCTTCCACTTTACTGAATACATCTTGGAATTCCATATAGGCCTCAGGAAGGTGGGTTAGCTCGGAATGAGCCATTACTTGACATTTTGGAGGCAAGACTCTAGACAGACATTCAAAGCGACATCCTAAACCCCACGACATAACTTGAGCGTGGTCCCAATCCATCTGAGGAGAATGTTTTCTCAGCCACGGTAGCCCCAAGATGAGGGGATTAATGGACCTCGGCAACACCAAAAGTTGGATCATTTCGCTATGAAGTACTCCTACCCTCAACCGAACAGGAGAAGTCACGGAGGAGATGGAGCCGTGAGTGACACGACTTCCGTCGACTGCCGTCAGAGATAACGGTTGGGGCAATGGGTTTAGAGGTATTTGGAGCTGCGAAGCTAGATCTGCCGAAATGAAGTTCCCGGAGGAGCCGCAGTCCACAAAGGCCGTGGTGGAAAAGGTACCCTTGGGGGTGCTCAGGATGACAGCCATCTGAAATTCTGGGGAATTTTCTTTAGAATAGGGAGCAACTGTGGATTCTCCTAAAACGGCCTCCCCGCCACCGTTTAGGAGGAAGAGTTTCCCGGTTTCTTGGGACAAACTCTTAGCAGGTGTCCCGGATCTCCACAATACAGACACAGGCGTTGTTTGAAGCGTCTCTCCCTCTCTTCAAGGGATAATTTAGAGCGTCCTACTTGCATTGGTTCGTCCACTGGCAGGATGGGATTTTGGAACTGGGGTGCTAGCCGTGGTATGAACCGTTTGCCAGGAGAGCGTTCCTGCGTGCGCTCTTGGTAGCGCAAATCCACCTTGATGCACATGGAGATGAGAGAATCTAACTCAGCCGGGAGTTCTCTGGAAATTAACTCATCCTTAATCCGGTCCACCAGACCTTGCCAAAAGGTTGCCACCAGTGCTTCGTTATTCCATTTTAACTCGGAAGCCAGGGTTCGAAATTGAACTGCGTATTGCCCCACGGACAGGTCACCTTGGCGGAGGTTTAACAAGCTGGTAGCTGCAGAAGCAACTCTTCCGGGATCATCGAAGACTTTCCTGAAAGCTTCAATGAAAGAGTTGGAGTTATTAAGAAGTGGACCCCCTTGTTCCCATAAAGGTGAGGCCCAGGCAAGGGCTTGACCACTGAGGAGGGAGATGAGAAAAGCTACTTTGGTGCGTTCTGAAGAAAAGGCCCCTGGGTTGCACTCAAATTGGATGGCACATTGGTTCAGAAAGCCCCTGCATTTCTTGGGATCACCGTCAAACTTTTCGGGTGTCGGGATGCGTACACCGGAGGCCGCTGTAGAGACCGTAACCACACTGGATGCTGTGGATGCCGCAGAGGTTATGGCTGGTGTAGCGGGTGCAGCATTCTGAAATGTATCGAAGCGGGTAGCAATCCCTTGGACACATTGTAGAAGATGCGCTTGGGCTGCTTCTTGTTGCTCCACTCGTTGAGCCAAATGCAGGAGTAGGTCACGAGCAGACGGTTCACCAGACCCCTCCGTTGTCATGGCCAGAGTATACTGTCACGACTGATAGTGGGTGTATGACTGATAGTGGGTACCTGCTGTTGTTGGCGCAACTCAGAGGAAGGCGCGGAGTCTAACGTGCCCCTGGTATTCACCAGGAACCCCCGCAAGGAAGTATGGACTCCGCTGCAGGGACACGCAGGTCGCGGTCCTTCCTAGAGTCCACAGCGAGATACAAGGGGGTGTCAGACAGGCCGGTTCAGCAACGTTCAGGTAGAGGAGGTACAAAGGGAAATCCAGAAGAATGGTGAGGCAAGCCGAGTCGGTAACTTTCAGGGAGCGTAGTACAAAGGCAGAATCCAGATAGGGGTGGTCAAACGGTCCGGGTCAAAAGGGTCACAAGCAGCACGAGGAATGTCAGGAACAATACAGCAACTGGTACACACAAACGCTGGAGACAGGAAGACCTGATACTCTGGCACTGGTTAGAGGACAGGAAGAGGTTTAAATAGTGTGGGGATCCAATCAGCATCAGCGCTGCAGCGCTGTCATGCCTGCCGCCGGGAATCACATAGCGTCCCGTTGCCTAGCAACGGGGCGCGTCATACTGCTAGGAGATGGATGGCAGGGGGGGATCCGGAAGTGACGCGTCTGGTTGCATAGCAACCAGACGCGCGGTCAGGCAGTCAGGCGGCCGTGCGGACGGCGCCTGACAGCCGATATGTCATATGCGCTGGGCATAGTCATACTGGCTTCATTTCCTATACAGAGCTCCTTCACAGAATCAATATTTTACTTTATCTTACCCAATGCCAACACTCTTTATCTTTCCATTACCATATACCAATTAAGCATTCTATTTTTACATATGCACCTTTACATATATGCACTACTGATTTGTGTCGGGCGAGTCAGACAGGGGTTCTCCCAGGCTGACCTATTATAGGTGAAATATTACCCTCTACCTGCTGCATCTGAACGGAAGCCCTGAAAACATCAAATATCAAAACACTGGAACATAATTATACTAGGATTACATATATTTAGTCATTAAAGAGAATCCAACAGACTTGCAGACTAATTCTCTATAATATGTTCTTATTGCAGTTTAATGCACAGCATTGTATGAACTCAGACCCACAAAGCAGTCTGTGGCAAACTATGTAGTACAAAAATATGAAATATGTTTTGCCTCTGCCATTTTTTCCATTAACCTGTCTCTACATTAGATGCAATTTTAGTAGCACCATACTCATAAACTACTTTCTGACAACAACAAAACACAGCTTGCTTGGTCCAATAATTTTGTAAGATTTCATAGGAAGCCATCATTTCTCAAATTGGAATTTAAAAAAATGTGACAGTCTAACAACAAAGTCCTTTGATCTGTAAGTGTGGAAATAACTGCTAAGAATGAAGTACAGATCACAACTGCTGCTGCAGCCCATTATATAGTCATTTCTAATCAGTCTATTTTAATATGTGTTTTCTCAGTTTGGTTTACCTGCATATCTGTTAATGTTGTTTGGGCCTTCAGTTAACATTTATCATTTCCCTTTACTCGTTTCATAAACAATTCGCAAATGAATGTTCCACTTGGAAAAGCACAGTTATAAATAATTTATAGAGAAGTTTAAATTTTATATTTTGTATACTTACACTGTACACTTTACTTATATGTATATTACTTAACACTAAGCAGATATGATACATAGCTAATACTACTAATAATAATAATAATAAACATTAACCACTACATGTCCCACTGAAAGTATACAATCCCAAAAATAACCTTATTGCTTGTGCTACACTATATAATTATTAGAATAATGTGTACAGTTTTGTAATTGTTATAGATTTAGGCCAGCTCAATGACCCTACAATGCTCCGGCCCTGGGATTTCATTCCAACCAGAATGCTGTCAACATGGATTATGTATGTTCTCCCCTTGTTTGCATGAGTTTACTTGGCACCATATTAATAAGGATAAATATAATAACATTTGATAAATAGGGAGAGCTATTTTGTGCTCTCAACTGGATTTACCATCTACACACAGAATTTATTATGCTTAGCACATAGTAAACAATCCCATGTATAAAGCACAATTTAACCTCTTCAGTGCTAAGGACGAGTGGAACTCATCTTCAGCATATACTTCAAAAGGGCTTAAGATTAGGGGGTAAATGTATAAATGATTGGTTTCTGCAAGTCACCAGAAATCGGCGACTTTGCAGGGGAAAATTAATCTTGCCTTTCAAAGCCATCGGCTCGCTTTATTATTCCCCTGCAAAGTCTCAGATTTCTGGTGACCTGCAGAAACCAATCCTTTATACATTTACCCCCAGGAGTTCAAATGGGTGAAAAACTTATCTAAAAGTCCCCCACAGCTAGTTACTGCTGGTGGGAGCCCTCTACACTACAGATTACTGTAAAGAGCCAGGGGATGTGGGGAGTGCACCAAAAGTACCCTATATTATCAATCCTGGCACCTACAAACTCAAGAAGGGTACCTTTCTTTGAAAGAGGCAGTCCCCTCTTTTTAAATGATGATGCCCCTGAAAAATTATCCTGTAGTGATCATGTGTGATCATGCCTGTCTACCCATTATAGTTTTTCTGACCTGATCTGGGCTCGCATAACAAAGGTCAGGTGAGCCTGTATGCAATTATTATTATTATTATTATTATTATTATTATTATATTTTATTTATAAAACCATGACAAATTACACTACAGTATACATACAGTGGATCACAGTCACATGATAAAAAAAATTAAAAAAAATTAATAATAATTATTTCTGTCCCTACTACACAAATAATTTGCCACTTGAGGAAGAAAGCCATCTAGCCACAAAACAGAAATGCAAATGTTAATGAACAATATTTATAGTTACCAGTGAGACTTTTACAGTATGTGTTCCTATTCCTTTATTTATAATATCATACTTGTCTACTCCGCAGGAATTTTCAGGAGGCTCTCGAATTTCAGGGAGTCCTCCCAGACTCCCGGAAGAGTAGGAAACCTCCCGGACACTTGTGGAGGTGGGACTTAACAATTTGATTGTGTCATTAAGCTCCATCCCCCACTATACAATTCTGTGAATTTCTTTTTTTTTTTATATAGTAGGGGGTGGGGCTACACTTGTGTGACAAAATGAGTGTGATAACCCTGTGAGCATTCAGTGTCTACTTTTTATAGCCCATGCTTTTGTTCCCCAGCTCACCAGACTACAACTGCATTGTCCAATAACATGTGGCTAAGGGGACATTGTAGTTCAGTGTACATATGTATATTGTGTATTATATATTGATGCCTTGCAGTAATGTTATTCATTGCCCTTAAGCTGAAGCCAGGAGGGTTATGGGTAAAGATCAGGTGGTATCCACAATACATTCATTCCCCCCCCCCCTCCTTCCTCTACAGGAAGCATGGAACAGCTGGGGACCCGGTGACATCACAAAGTAGTGTAAGGGGTTAATTTTAGGAGGGACTCACTGTTACCTTATCCTTGAAAGTAGGGAAGCCAATTAGCATCAATTGTTCTCCTTAGGACTAGTCCAGACGTTCTGTC
This sequence comes from Mixophyes fleayi, assembly GCF_038048845.1. Taxonomy (NCBI): domain Eukaryota; kingdom Metazoa; phylum Chordata; class Amphibia; order Anura; family Limnodynastidae; genus Mixophyes; species Mixophyes fleayi. The sequence continues at coordinate 277,606,448 of NC_134402.1, forward strand.
TGCATCCCAGCAGGGGGCTTCTGTGAAAGGACAGTTCATCTTCACTGCCCTGTCCAAACCCCTAGTCCTGCACTGGCCAATGGTTAAGAAGAATAGACCCAGGGGTTTGCCCAGGGAGGGGAAAGACTGTGGAAATTAGACCTGAGCTATAAGGAACGACTCCAGGGGGGAGGGGGTGTTCATTCTGGGATTTCATTCATGAAGACTGCAAGATTTAGTTTTGAATTGTTGTTTTCTAATGAGAGTCTATATATGCAGCTGAGAGGGATCCATGGGTCGTGAAGTCTGGACAGCAGGTGACTATATCTCCTTAAGTTATTGGGGTAAGGGACGGATGATGTGGTAAATCTGCCTGGCATTTATTTACTTTGTGTACATTATATTCTAGTGTTTGTATGACAATAAATATACTGTTTTATTTTTATAACTGCATTTTGCCTGAGTGACCATACGAATCCTAGAAGGTTCTGGGTAGACTTCCCTGGCATAGGAAGGCACCCGTGGGTGGCCAGCCAGCGTGAAGTGGGTAGCATTGGGCCAGATACACCCGGTATCTTCACAACTTGTCACATGACAATTTTTTGAAGTTGGCAAGTATGCATAATATGCTAATAATTAACAATGATAATTTGTATAAAGAGCATCCATTTCTACAGGGAACTGTTTACAGTGTTTTCCAGGTACAATTTCCCTGGCCATTCAAACTTACAAAAAACGGCGGGTTTGAAAAAGTGGCAGCTAGAATCTGATTGGTTGCTATAGGCAACATCTCCACTTTTTCAAACCCGCAGTTTAGTAAATATACCCCAAAGTGACATCTCCAAGGACCTAACACAGGAATTTAAACAAGGTCTGAAGCAAGTCTGTCAATGTTAGTCAGTTAGTTTATCCATTGTTCAACTTTTACCTGTATGTTCCATTATTATTGTATTTACCATAAGTAAGCCTGTCCTGCCCAACATCTTCAACCCCATAGTTTTGAGTGAGACAAGCAGAAGTAGTATTTTGCAAAAGCAATATTCAAACAAAGCTTTATTAAAACATTTGGCATACGCTGTTGCGCTTAGTGCCATATTTTTCACTATATAAAATCACAATACATTCGCTGTCCTAGAATACTGGTAACAAAGTCAATTTTAATATATAATACATAATTTAGCATAAATCATAAATTAAATTTCAGTATATTGCTCACCTTTATTGTCTATATAGATTGAAACCATATTAATCATCCTGGCTACAAAATACAATCTCATTAAGGGTAGGAATACATCTGAATATATTAAAAACAAGTTGTCTGTGTTTTAGCTCTTCTCTGAGTAATATGTGACCTTTCTGACAATTACTTTGGAGACATTAGGATACACATTATAGACATGCACCTCAAATTTAAATATCTATATGTCAGCAGTATTCTGATTTTTATAACATACGATTTAAAATGGACAAGGATTTCAGAAAGCCAAAATGACAAGAAATAGAAAAGAAAAAAATTAAGTACAATAATATCTTTGATTTTTCTGTTTTTTTGTCTGTTTGATTTTCAAACAATAAAAGAAAATTCCTTGGGGAGATTCCTGTAATATTTCTGGTGGTGTAAAACATACTCACACTTTCCAGCATCAACACTTTACAGTAGCACAAATTACACTAAAAAGAGCTACAACTACTGAAGGTGCATATATATATATATATATATATATATATATATATATATATATATATATATATAATTTTTAATTAATGCCTCTTCTTTGATTTAACAATTTACAGTAGTTAGAAAATAACATATGGTCAGGTCCAGTGCTATTGATTGATAAAAGAAATTTTATGCATCGTTTAGAGTTGTATCTATCCGGCATTAACTGCGTCTAAATGTGATCTGACCTTTAACAATCTGCTAATAGCACTGTGATAAATATATCACAAGTAGCACACAAAACGTTGTACTCTAGGGCAGTGGTCAAACTATAAATTTTGAAGTCGTGGTGTGAAAAATATAATGGGAATATTAAAAATACGCTTTTACCAATGACTGAAAGTCCTGATGAGCATGTCGATATATGCATACACACCTACACAATTTACCTTCTGCCAGTCGTGAGTGCATATACACTTTAGAATTTGCTCAACATTTTTCCATCGTGGTTTCATACCATATGGTTTCATATGAAACCATATGGTGTGGTTTGGTATGATACAATTCCTTTCAATAAATAAATATTGCATATTTACATATACTTCAAATGATATGGGAAGATCATAATATGGCAGAAATTTTTACTGAAAAACTGAACATGAACATGAGTGTCCCTAGGCTAGAAAGCCTTGGGACACTCATGTCTTATCTCTAAATCAGTGAGCAGATTATGCAGAAGTAGAATAAACACTTTGGATAGACATATTCTTGCTTCCGAAGATAGTAGGCACACTTTTTGGAATCTCACAAAATAGTTACTATATGTATTTAGAATTTGGTAATAAATGTAAGAGTTAAAAAACAGTGACATAAAACAACTATGCTTAAAAGAACAATCAACTATGCTCAGTAAAACAATTTGTAGACCAATGTGCTGCTAGGTTGGCTGATTATGTAAGCCAGATTGCAAAGGGACAAAAGGGAAAGATAGGTGCATCTTGTCAGGCTGGAGGAAAGGAGTAGGACAAAACATTTTATGAAAAGGAAATATACCACCTGACATGTCTCAACCTTTCTTTCCCCACCTGAATTCCTTACCAATACCAATATAGCTTAATTTGGTTCCTTAGGTCACCTGTCTTTTCAAAGCAACTTACTTGAATAGACATGGAGCTCCTTTAAAATAACTTACAGCATTGGTGTAGAGATCCACTGTCCGTGCCGGAAGAGGGCGCAGTGTGACAGTGAGCATGTCACTCTGCTGCGCTGCGAGAGCTCCGCCACACCTGCCCCCATCAATGACACAAATGTGTCTGTCCCAGTACCAGCTGTGACCCATGGCACTACTCTCCCCTGCAACCCACAACCAGCAGCCACCCGTGCCACCCCACCCCCAAAAACATTTAAATTGTCAGGGCCATGGAACTGGAAACTGTCTGCAAGCAACATAAACTCTTGCTTGCTTGCAGATTGGTGAGGACAGTTCCAGTTTGGAATTGACGGTTTTATATACCATCTCATACCGACACACTCCGAGTACTGCTCTAGTGGGAAAATGTATTAAACTGTAACTTTCCTTCGGGTTTGAAAATTGGATTGGTTGCATTTATTTAGAACATTCTATAAAATGATAGCTAGAATCTGATTGGTTGCTCTAGGCAACATCTCCACTTTTCAAACCTGCCGGAAACTCGCAGTTTGATACATTTACCCCTAGCTGTCTTTATTAGACACAGAAACCAACATTCACTACTAGATAATGTATATGAATCTGTGATTATCCCTACAGGTTTTGTAGCTGGTAGTACCTCCCTTAGCAATAACAAGTAAACCCAATTGGTGTGCTCCGGTTGCCTCCCACACGCAAAAAACATACTAGTAGGTTAATTGGCTGCTATCAAAATTGTCCCTAGTCTGTGTCTTTCTGTGTGTGTGTGTGTGTGTGTGTGTGTGTGTATGTTAGGGAATTTAGACTGTAAGCTCCAATGGGACAGGGACTGATGTGAGTTCTCTGTACAGCGCTGCGGAATCAGTGGCTCTATATCAATAAATGGTGATGATGATGATGATGATTGGACCATTTCTCTTTACAGAACTGCTTCTAATCATGGATATTTAAAGTTACCTTGCATAACTGATCCCACAAATATTTCTATCAGATTAAGGCTTAAGACTTGTGAAATATCTTCTGCTTCAACAATTCTGTCGCAGGTTTACTTCTTGTTTACAATTGCTTTCATGCTACATGAGCCACATTATGTTCAGCTTTGGCTCACGCATAGGTACCCTGATATTCTCCTACAGAATTTGCTGTTATAATACAAAATTCATTTTTTCCCATTGATTGTGAAACATCTGGGACTTCAACCCTGAAACCATAAAATTAATATTTGTCATTTTGGGTTTAGCAAAGCATTAAGGAGGGCACAGCCACTATTTGTGCAAAGAAGATTTTGTGTGGTGGAAAAAATGTCCCTACACCTGCATTTGTTATACCTGTAGCTTTTCTCCCATGGTCTGTTTGACTTGACAGTTTTCACATGAGCAGCAAACATTAGGTACAGATAAAAAAAAAATACATTAAACAAACAGAAAGATTGAGCACCTGTTGCACAAATAAGGAGGTTGTCGGATTATGCTGAATTGCTAATTTAAATGGAAAAAGGATTAAAAAGATAATATAGGACCCCTAAGAAGTGAGATGGGTGAATTGATAAAGAATACTAAGGGAAAAGCAAAGGTATTAAAAACTTTCTTTACTTTCTTTTTCTTTCTGTATTTACTAGAGAGGAACAAATGGTAGGAATAATACATAAAAAAGGAAATGAAACCGTACCATTAATTAATACTTGTCTGACAAAGGAAGAAGTCCAAGGCGACTGAAGAATATTAAGATAAATAAAGCTCCAGGTCCAGATGGCATACACCCAAGGGTTCTTATGGAGCTAAATTCAGAAATAGCTAGACCGCTATTCTTAATTCAATCTCATCAGGCTCAGTACCAAGGGATTGGCGAATAGCAGATGTGGTGCCGTTGTTTAAAAAGGGACGAGATCACAACCAGGGAATTATAGACCTGTAAGCCTGACATCAATATTGGGGAAACTACTGGAAGGTATATTAAGGGATGTTATTCAGGATTACTTGGTGCGCAATAAGATTATTAGTGGGAATCAGCATGGATTTGTGAGGGATAGGTCATGTCAAACTAATCTAATTAGTTTCTACGAGGATGTTAGTGGGAACTTAGACCAGGGCAGCACTGTAGATTCTACTTAGATTTTGCAAAGGCTTTTGATACAGTGCCACACAAGAGGTTGGTTTACAAAATAAGGGAACTGGGTCTAGGAAACAACATTTGTACATGATCGAAAAAAGAGAGTTGTGATGAATGAAACATTTTCTAATTGGTCAAAAGTTTTAAGTGGAGTAGCTCAAGGTTCCGTGCTGGGGCCACTCCTTTTTAATCTATTAATGACCTTGGTGATGGTTTAGAGAGTAAAGTTTCCATTTTTGCAGATGACACTAAACTCTGTAAGGTAAAAGAATCCGAGCAAGATGTAGTTTCTCTACAGAGGGACTTAAATAAACTGGAGGATTGGGCAGCCAAATAGAATATGAGGTTTAACATAGATAAATGTAAGGTTATGCATTTAGGGATCAAAAACAAGAATGTAATCTCTAAATTAAATGGAATTAATTTAGGAGAATCTATAATGGAAAAGGATTTGGGAGTGCTTGTAGACAGTAGACTTAGCAATAATGTTCATTGTCAAGCAGCCACTGCAAGGGCAAATAAAGTATTGGCATGCATAAAAAGGGGAATAGATGCAGGGGAAGACAGTGTAATTTTTTTGCCCAGTATAAATTTTTGGTAAGACCTCATCTTGACTATGCAGTACAGTTCTGGGAACCATTATATAAAAAAAAGATATTTTTGAACTAGAAAGGGTTCAGAGAAGGGCATCAAAATTGATAAAGGGTATGGAGTCATTGTTACGAGCCGCGGCGGTGCCCAGCCGCCGCGACTCACTCACCTGTGTCCCGGCCGTCCCTATGGCGACCGGGACGTCACTTCCGGCCCTGACCCGGCCGTTGCCGGGGCAACGAGAAGACGCTTTGGCGCTGCGTCCCGGCAATGAGAGGAAGCCGGGCGCAGCGCTCACCATATGTTCTAGCCTGTGGGCTAATTAATGCAGCCTATTAATTATGCTGGGGGCTGTGTCTAATTCAGAGCTAGGCTCTGATTGGTGGCCACTGGCATTTAAGGCAATGAGGTCTGCTGCCTCATTGCCGGTTATAGCTCCTGTGTTCCAGTCTGCTAACCTGCTAGTTCCTGTCCTGTATCCTGATATCTCTATTGGACTCCCCGTGTATGACCCTTGGCTTTGATTTGGACCTTGCTCGTGTTTCCTGTGACCCTGATCTTTGGCCTGTTTACCCGTTCTGCTATTTGCCTGTGACCCCTGACCTAAGCTTGTTCATCGATACTGTTGTCTGCTGCCGGCCCTTGACCTCTGCGTGGACCTGACTCCTCTTGCCTGGGTTCTCCCCAGCTGGTACGCACTTCACGACCCTCTGTCAGTCTGCGGCCTAGTCTGTCCCCACCATCAGGGGCTCCAGTGAACACCTGACTGGCAGAGTAGATTCCGGGTTGTGTTGTGCCGGCTGGAAGGGTTCCTAACATTATAACCGGCCCACTCACGGAGACGAGGTTGGAATGGATGCAAGTGGATCCTCACCGTCTCCGGCACAAGCCCTAGCAGCCCATGTTGAGTCCTTATATCAGATGATCCAGGGATTGGCTGAGCGTCTGTCTGTTCAAGAAGAAGCCGCAAAAGTGTCACAACCCACTCCAAGTTCCGTCTGTGAACCTAAGATGAACTTGCCGGATCGCTTCTCTGGAAATAGGTCCCTGTTTTGGAATTTCAGGGAGAGCTGCAAGCTCTATTTCCGATTGAGACCCCGCTCCTCCGGGTCAGAGCATCAAAGAGTCGGGATTATCATTTCCCTTCTACAGGGTGACCCCCAGTCCTGGGCGTTTTCCTTGCCACAGACCAGTCCTGCCATGCAGTCAGTAGACGCTTTCTTCAAGGCGTTAGGTCTACTATATGACGACCTGGACCGTACTGCCTCCGCTGAAACTCATCTACGGGCCTTGAAACAAGGCTGGCGCTCGGCAGAGGAATACTGCGCTGAATTCCGTAGATGGTCACCTGATAGTGGATGGAATGATCCTGCCTTGCGGAGTCAGTTCCGTCTTGGCCTGTCGGAACAGGTCAAAGACTCTTTGGTGCAGTACCCATCTCCTACCTCTCTGGAGGATCTGATGCACCTCTCCATTAAAATCAACAGGAGATTTAAAGAGCAGAAAATCGAAAAGGAGACATCATCACCTCTATCCGGCTTCATTCCTGTTCCCACGGATGGTGAGGAACCCATGCAATTGGGGGCGTATCGTCTCTCCCCTGAGGAAAGAGACAAGAGAAGATCACAGGGCCTATGTCTCTATTGCGGCACAAAAGGCCACTTCTCCCGTTCCTGCCCGAATAAGCCGGGAAAAGAGCATGCCTAGGGAACGAGGGGAAAGTTCACCTAGGTCTGCAGATTGTCTCCCCGAAAAACGCCGTATTGATCCCTGCACAGCTCATGTTTAGTGCTCGTTCAATGGACCTGTCCGCCTTCGTTGATAGTGGAGCTGCAGGCAACTTCCTGGACATCGGGTTCGCCCGCGCTGCTAAAATTCCGATGGTAAAACTCAAGTCCGCTATTACTGTCTGTGGATTAGATGGAGGTCCGTTGCTTGGTGGCAAGATTTCCTGGGAGACCTCGCCACTACAATTAAAAATCGGAGCTCTCCATTCAGAGTCAATAACCTTCCTTCTTATCGATTGTTCATCAGTTCCCTTGATCTTGGGCCACCCATGGCTTTCCCGTCATAACCCTGTCATGGACTGGGTAAAAGGAGAAATTGTCCAGTGGAGCTCTTACTGTACACAGTCCTGCTTGTCACTGCCCCTGCGGGTGATTCAGTCTATTCCGGAGCAGCTTCCCTCACAATATCATGAGTTCTGGGATGTGTTCTCCAAGAAAGCTGCTGACACCTTACCACCTCACCGTGACTTTGACTGTGCCATCGAGCTTATTCCTGGTTCCAAGTTGCCTAAGGGTCGCCTGTACTCTCTCTCTGGTCCAGAGACCAAGTCCATGCAGGAATACATTGAAGAAAATCTGGAGAAGGGCTTCATCAGGCCATCTAAATCTCCCGTAGGAGCAGGATACTTCTTTGTATCCAAAAAGGACGGAGGACTAAGACCCTGTATTGATTACCGGGGATTGAATCTTATTACAATCAAGAATACCTATCCCCTTCCGCTCATCTCCGTATTATTTGATCAGCTGAGAGGTGCTACTGTCTTCTCAAAAATCGATCTTTGTGGAGCGTATAACCTCATCCGTATCAAGGAGGGAGACGAGTGGAAGACGGCATTCAATACGCACTCTGGCCATTATGAATACTTGGTTATGCCGTTCGGTCTTAGCAATGCACCTGCAGTATTCCAGGACTTAATCAATGAGGTTCTTCGGGACTTTCTTGGTAGTTTCGTGGTCGTCTATTTAGATGATATCCTCATCTATTCCAGATCTCTGTCTGTACATCAGAATCACGTTAAACAAGTTCTACGAAGACTGCGAGAGAACCACCTTTACGCCAAACTAGAAAAGTGTGAGTTCGAGGTGCAGAAAGTATCCTTTTTAGGTTACATAATCTCTTCTGAGGGATTCTCCATGGATCCAACTAAGGTTCAGGCTATTCTAGATTGGGTGCAACCAAACAACCTTAAGGCGGTGCAGAGGTTTCTGGGCTTCTCCAATTATTATAGAAGGTTCATTCCAGGTTTTGCGGACATCGTGGCTCCCATTGTCGCCCTAACCCGTAAAGGAATGGATCCAACTAATTGGTCGCCTCAAGCAGTAGCCTCATTCGAAAGCCTGAAAAAAGCCTTTGTCTCCGCTCAGGTCCTTAGACACCCGGATCCAGCTAAATCATTTGTTCTTGAGGTCGACGCCTCTGACGTCGGTGCTGGGGCTATACTATCACAGAAGGACCCTCATACTAATCGTCTACACCCGTGTGCCTATTTCTCCCGCCAGTTCTCTTCAGCAGAAGCCAACTATGATGTCGGGAATAGGGAACTGTTGGCAATCAAATGGGCCTTCGAGGAGTGGCGACATTGGCTGGAGGGTGCTCCACATCAGATCTCTGTCATTACCGACCACAAGAACTTGCAATATATACAATCGGCCAAACGTCTAAATCCCAGACAGGCCCGTTGGTCGTTATTCTTTACCCGGTTCAATTTCCTGATCACCTATCGACCGGGTTCCAAAAATGTCCGGGCAGATGCTCTGTCCAGAAGTTTCTTGGCACACCACGTTCCAGTTTCGAACCCAGAGCCTATTATTCCTCCTTCCATAATCCATGTTGGATTAACCCAAGATCTGAGTATCACACTTCAGAGATTCCAGAAATTAGCCCCTGATACTACTCCGGAACAACGTCTTTTTGTTCCAGTCCATCTAAGGAAGGCGGTTCTTGCAGAGGCACATAATAGTAGGTCTGCTGGACACCCTGGAGTTTATAAGACGCTGGAGATCCTTTCCCGTACGGTCTGGTGGCCATCCTTGTCCGCTGACGTCAAAAGTCATGTCCTCTCGTGTGAAATTTGTGCCAGGAACAAAGTCCCCAGGACTCGCCCGGTGGGTCAATTGCTTCCATTGCCCATTCCTGCAAAACCTTGGACACATTTGTCCATGGATTTTATTGTTGATTTGCCACCTTCTGCAGGACATAATACTATTAGGGTTGTGGTGGACCGTTTCAGTAAAATGGCACATTTCATCCCATTAACCAGGCTTCCTACAGCTCGAGATCTGGCCATTCTCTTCATACAACATGTTTTCCGGCTCCATGGCCTTCCTTCCGATATTGTTTCTGATCGTGGTTCACAATTCATAGCACAATTCTGGAAATCCTTCTGCACCCTCCTCGGAATCCGGATCAGTCTGTCATCTGCATACCACCCTCAGTCTAACGGGCAAACTGAAAGGGTTAACCAAGCACTTGAACAGTTCCTCCGATGTTATTCCTCAGAATTCCATGACAACTGGTCATCTTTGCTGCCTTGGGCAGAGTTTGCCTACAATAACTCATCTCACTCATCTACTCAAACTTCCCCGTTCTACTGTAACTTCGGTTTCCATCCCAGGTCTAATTCTCTGTACTCTCTCAAATCTGCTGGTATTCCGGAGATTCATTCCACAGCTGCTGATCTGAAAGTAATTTGGGGGAAAGTTCAGTCCTCCTTGAAAAAATCCTCATTGTCGGCCAAAAAATTTTCGGATCGCCACCGTACCACCTGCCCATTCAAAGTGGGCCAGAAAGTATGGCTATCAACTAGAAATCTCAGGCTCAGACAGCCTTGTAAAAAACTAGGGCCTAAATTTATTGGGCCGTTCATGATTACCAAACAGATCAATCCGGTAGCTTTTAGATTGAAGATTCCTAGCTCACTAAAAATTCCGAACACATTTCATTGTTCATTGTTGAAGCCGGTATTGTATCCTAGCCAATCCTCAACTGTGCCTGGGGGAAGTTCGAGGAAGCCACTAAGATATGTGGTTCAAAGGATTTTAGATTCCAAAAAAGTGCAAGGACAGGTGCACTTCCTGGTGCAGTGGAGGAATCGCGGGTTAGAAGAGCGATCTTGGGTTCCGCGAAGACAACTCCATGCCCCTAAACAATTGAAGGAATTCTTCAGGAGGTTCCCAAGAAAACCTGGATGTCGGGGTCCCTCGACCCCTCCTTAAGGGGGGGGTACTGTTACGAGCCGCGGCGGTGCCCAGCCGCCGCGACTCACTCACCTGCGTCCCGGCCGTCGCTATGGCGACCGGGACGTCACTTCCGGCCCTGACCCGGCCGTTGCCGGGGCAACGAGAAGACGCTTCGGCGCTGCGTCCCGGCAATGAGAGGAAGCCGGGCGCAGCGCTCACCATATGTTCTAGCCTGTGGGTTAATTAATGCAGCCTATTAATTATGCTGGGGGCTGTGTCTAATTCAGAGCTAGGCTCTGATTGGTGGGCACTGGTATTTAAGGCAATGAGGTCTGCTGCCTCATTGCCGGTTATAGCTCCTGTGTTCCAGTCTGCTAACCTGCTAGTTCCTGTCCTGTATCCTGATATCTCTATTGGACTCCCCGTGTATGACCCTTGGCTTTGATTTGGACCTTGCTCGTGTTTCCTGTGACCCTGATCTTTGGCCTGTTTACCCGTTCTGCTATTTGCCTGTGACCCCTGACCTCAGCTTGTTCATCGATACTGTTGTCTGCTGCCGGCCCTTGACCTCTGCGTGGACCTGACTCCTCTTGCCTGGGTTCTCCCCAGCTGGTACGCACTTCACGACCCTCTGTCAGTCTGCGGCCCAGTCTGTCCCCACCATCAGGGGCTCCAGTGAACACCTGACTGGCAGAGTAGATTCCGGGTTGTGTTGTGCCGGCTGGAGGGGTTCCTAACAGTCATTAAGTTATGTTGAAAGCCAGTTTAGGCATGTTTACTTTAGAAAAGAGGCGTCTAAGAGGAGATATGATTACTATGCACAAATACATTAAGTGTCAATACAGAAAACTTTCATGGGAACTTTTTACCCCAAGGACTATACACAGGACACGTGGTCACCCCCTAAGGTTAGAGGAGAGGAAATTTCACAACCAGCAGAGGAAGGGGTTCTTTACAGTAAGGGCAGTCAAGATATGGAATTCATTGCCAGGGAAGGTTGTGATGGCAGATTCAATTGATATGTTTAAGAAAGGGTTAGACAAATTTTTAGCGGAAAAGTGTATCCAGGGATATGGCCGTTAATTAAAATGAAGGATAGTAGTGCATATAGGGAAAAAATAGGACTGCAATATTGGGGCTGGAGGGATTTTTCCTGATTGAAACAGATTGGCGGTTGCTTAATCTGGATCAATTTCAAATATAGGTGAGGGATCGCAGGAGATCCAAAATAGGTTAAACTTGATGGACTAGTGTCTTTTTTCAAACTCATCAACTATGTTACTATGTTACTAAATGTGCTCTATCTTTAACACTAATCGTCTCACATTGTTGCAGTAAAGTCATAAACCCCCTAAATGTGAAATTGCATAAAGTTTTATACCGCACTGACTAAAGTCATAAACCCCCTAAATTCACATTGTTGTCTATAGCATAGAACCAGGTTAATGCTCAACATATCTGAAGTGATCTTTCTGAAAAATCAGGAAAATGACCCAATATCGATCCTGGTGTGGACCCAACGTAATCAAAAGAGCTGAGGTGTTGGCAAAGCTGTGCCTATGGCCACCTGCAAGCAGCCCTGACGTGCCACCATCTGTTGCAGTATGTTCGGAAGCACCAGATCTATCCAACTTTACCCCCCTGGTGTTGACAAACTGGTTACAGACCCTGTCACTCGCTGCAGGATTGGCCTATGTGTGGAAAACAAAAATAAGTGAATATGATAAGAGGTTTCACAGATCTGACTGCTGTAAAAGACTTTTTGAAGATATAGAGGACCTGCAGGATCAGTCATTTGAAATTTTATTTTTGTAACATTAATTGCAAGACAAATACTTGTATATTTCAAAGAAATGTTTTTGATTTTATATTATCAAAATGTATATAATCCATTTAAATGTATTAAAAATAGAAGATAAGGGAATATGTCCATATTAAGCACAAGGGCATACATAAATATGTGTGCTGTATTATAATTTAATACAATTTATCACATTAAATCTATGGTGTGCAGTGCACAAGGGAATTGTGATTTCCAGATATACTTCATCCTTGGCTGTGGTACAAAGCAAATGGCACTCTCCATTTGCTGCTACTTTAGTAAGGCTTTCAATTAACCTCATTCACCACTCTCATGATAGAGACCATTAAACTGTAGGTCCTATACCTATGTTTATTTTTGTGACACTAGTAGAAGCTTTTTATTAATTGTTAACTATCTGTAAAATGCATTTTTCGCTGTTTATAATTAAAATGACAGATTCTGTTACAATGATAGCTAGTGAATGATTTGCATACACCTTCCCATAAATCCTAGAGTAAGGATTAAGAGGGGTGTCAGAAAGGTGCTTTGAACACTAGGGCTTTCCAACTACAAAAGTAAAGCTTAGGGCAGGTAATTTGCCCGAAGAAGTTTAAGCTTCCAGGTTGTGTTAGAAAATGCTATTTGGTTCCCTGCAAGAGTTAATCTGAAAGCAGGTTTGTTAGCAAATCAGAAAGGTTTTAATAAGCAAAATAATAATATATAATTTTTTATTTTTCTGGCTGGTATTAGACTATAGATAGATAATATGCACTTTCTTTTACTCTGAAGTTATTTTGGTGTTTAAATTGGATTATCACACAACAATTTCAAAAGGGCTGCCATTTTTCTCTCTATATAAATGATTAAATACTGCTGAAACAACTGCAATCTTTAAATATTATATATGTCTACAAAGAAAATGGATTATTGATAAGGCTTATTAGGATAATATGTTACAGTATAATTAATGTATAGGAATTAACTCTTACAGCGCCTAGATAGTATCCCCAGTGAAATAACTAGGGTTAAACTACCTCTTTTTTTTCTTTTTTGTTTTAAGGGGGTGGCCTGAGATGGAGAGGTTTTATAAACCTAAGCATTGGTGGTTTCTTCCTCTTGTCACTGGAAATTTCCCCACTCATGCAGCCCTTATTCTTCATTGTAGTTTTTGAATTTGATTGATTAACCAGTGTGTTTTTTATTTCAGAATGTTCTCAGTGTGCCGGGAAAGAATGCCAATCAGCAGCCACATATTATGCATTCAGGGAGCCGTGGAAAGGAATGTGCACTTCTGTCCATGATAAATAGGCTTCCCCATGCTTTGCATAGGGAAGTATCACAGGATGCCCTTGATGAAGGCTACCGCTAGCGATAGAGGGACTTTGATAAATAGGCAAATTTTCAGGATTCAGAGCTTTTGTAAATTTCAGAAAGACACTCAATTCCACATACATTAAAACATTGAAGCTAATGATGAACTCTCATTCTCTATCACATTATGTTCTGAAGACGCTACATGGGCATGATTACTCTGGTGACAGGGGAGTAGAGATCCCAATTCACTTCATTGTGTTAGTATGGGAGAAACTAAGTGCTATGCACACTACTGTCAGTGCCAGTCTGACAGTACACTAAAGGTTCTGTTAATCAAACCCAAGGTAGCTTTATCAGGGCTTTTCAGAAACTACTGATTTTACATGCTTATCCTATTTATCATACAGCAAAGGAGCTCTTTTTGGGGAATTGGGTAAGCAGGATAAAGTGTTGTTGCAGCACTTGTAATTTGGTACCTTTGGAGGTGACAATGATATCACTTTCTGAGCTATGACTCTTCCCATTGCAGGATAGGGTAGTGAGTATTTGTCAAGTCGCCATGGAACTTTCTGCTGAGTTTGCCATTTTTCAGATTGTAATTAAGTTGATTAATATGTTTTGAGCTGTAAGTGACTTGCAACCTGTTGGCCATCATTTAGTGATTTCATCTAGAGCTGAAAATTGATGTTGAGAGCACATAACAGAGCTTTGAGGCACACAACATGTCATCTGAGACGGAGATAATGACATGTACTTGTTTTAGTCTACCCTGAAGGGACAGTGAAGGCCACAAGGAATTGGAATGAAGTGATTACTTATCTACAAAAAACATATACGCATATACTTAGTCTCACATAAAAACAATGTTATATGATAACAACATTATTGGTACAGCAGCAATAAGTCAAAGAAAAACTGATGATATCTATGTAAAGTTTTAAAACACATGTTGAATATATAGTTTTTCTATTTGGATCTCAGCAATATAATAGTTTTACCTTAAATGAATAGTATATCATTTGCTTGAGAACTGCTATCTCCGACTTGCTTAAATTCACAAAGTGTTGGAGTGTGTATGTGAACAAAAAATTAATTAATTCATGTTATTGTTGACAGTCTATTATTGTCTTGTCTTCTTCGGCTAGAAATATATGACTAATATACTTATTGTGACTTTGTGCTGTGTTGTATTCACTCAGTAAAGGTACTTACTTGATGACATTCAGGGGCTCAGGTTGACTTGGCCCCTTTTTCCCCCCTGAATGTAAGTAGGAAAAGATGCACACAAGCGCATTTACGTGCATATGTTCAGTGGGAAGCATCTCAATATGCATCTAGCTGAACATAACTAGCATATGTGACAGGTTTTCGGAAGTTTTAAGTAATAACATCTGTTTTTTTGAACCTTCTTTCTTGCCACAGTCCAAATGGAAATATCAGTTATTGCGATTAGACCGTCACAACGTTATATAATATAGCAGCCACATTAATGAATGAAGTACTTTCGGCTAGAATGGTCGATCTGTAGGAAGCCAATCAGAAGCTGCTAGATCACCATAATTGCATCTCGCTGCACCAGCCTTTCAGCATTTGTAAGAGATACGACAGGTGTATATGTGTCTGCAATTACATGTACAATTATTGTTCTCATCCTATGCTTGCCTCTATGTTGCCTCTCCAGTTGTAAGTGTAAAATACAATAAAGTCTGCATACAGACATATAAATAAGAAGACGTATGTCCAACTGTACATGAGCCCCATCATGCAAAGGCAAAATTCCCATGGTTGCAATGGGTGTAGCTCCTATGGGTCCCACAGCTCGTGGGGGCACCCCCTTCAACCATGTTAGTTCCACCAGTGACATAGGAAGTGTGGGGGGCTTCCTTGCACATATGGTAGACCCAGCGCATACCCAGACTCGTATTCCATGCCAAGACATCCATGCCCTTGCTCTACTCTTGTCCACACACACTCTGGACATTGACAGTAGAACACGGTGTGAGGAAGGTAGGGCATCAATAGTCACTTGCTCAGAGAGGACAGTTTCCCGGCATCCACAAAAGACTGTGCAATGTTTGCATCTTACTGTCACATTCTAAAAAAATGATGGCAATATCCCTTGAACACTTTTTCAGCATGGAAATAGCACTATTTATCAGCCATTACTACCATATCAACTATTAATTTTGATAAGTCAATAGCTCATAAGACATATGCAGTTACAATAGGTTAGAATACATTTCATCATTTAGAATATTTTTGCAAATTACATGTTATTTAATACCCCCTAAAATGCATTCTGGCTTCTGACATTTTATGGTGCCTGGAGATATAAAGTTCCATCAGTAAAAACACCCATTGATTAGCATTAAATGAGTCATTTAAGCAAACAAATTTGAAGCTTACCCATAAAGCCGCACAAGCCCCACACCTTGTATATATATACTGCTGCTGCTACGGCTACTACTGCTACTTAACAAGACTTTCACCCTTCTCTAGTATGTACTAAGCTGTGGTTTTATGTTAAGCTAAGAAAGGCATATTGCCATTCAGTGAGATGCATTTGGCATAACCCCCACTTAATGCCTGTATTAACATTACAGTAATTTGCACTTCTTATAACTGTAGAATTCTTGGAATGTTGCTCCCCTGCATTCTTCTGATCAAACCAGTCAGTGATAACAAGGTTGCTTGAGGGACTTGAAGCCTTTGATCTACACAGTGAGTCAGGCATTTCTATCAGAAATCTCAGTGAACAGTATACTTTGAAAGCAACAGTTTCTTGTCATAGCTCACAGGCATATCTCAATCACTGGAATAAGTGGCAATTGGAAATGTCACAGAGAACTGACACAACTGTAATTTGACTCTTGCACATATGTGCTGACTTACCTTTTCTTTACATTCTACTTCCTTCAAGATGCAGTTTATATGAACCAGTTAATAGTAGAGATGAGCGCACTCGGATTTATGAAATCCGAGTCCACCCGAACGTTGCCGATCCGAGTCGGATCCGAGACAGATCCGGGTATTGGCGCCAAATTCAAATCTGAAACTGAGGCTCGGACTCATAATCCCGTTGTCGGATCTCGCGATACTCGGATCCTATAAATTCCCCGCTAGTCGCCGCCATCTTCACTCGGGCATTGATCAGGGTAGAGGGAGGGTGTGTTAGGTGGTCCTCTGTCCTGCTATATCTCGTGCTGTTCAGTTCTGTTCAGTGCTGTGCTGTGCTGTGCTGTGCTGTGCTTAGTCCAGTGGTGCTGTGTCCTGTGCTCTGTCCTTCTGAGGTCAGTGGTGCTGCTGGGTCCTGTGCTGTGTCCTGTTCAGTCCAGTGGTGCTGTGTCCTGTGCTCTGTGCTTCTAAGGGCATAGTTATTTCCCCAATATTCCCAAGTGTTTAAAAAAATAAAAAAAAGTTATTTAAAAAAATACAAAAAAATATTTTTTTTTGTTTTTAATTACAACAAAATTTGCACAACCAATCCTGCAGTATAAGCCCATTGGTACTGCAATATTACCAAGTTCACACATTCAGCAGTAAAAGTCCAGTGGTACTGAAATATTCCAAAGTTCACACATTCTGCAGTATCAGTCCAGTGGTGCTGTGTCCTGTGCTCTGTCCTGCTGAGTTCAGTAGTGCTGCTGGGTCCTGTGCTGTGTCTTGTTCAGTCCAGTGGTGCTGTGTCCTGTGCTCTGTGCTTCTAAGGGCATAGTTATTTCCCCATTATTCCCAAGTTTTTAAAAAATAAAAAAAAAGTTATAAAAAAAATTAAAATAAAAAAAAATAAAAAAAATAATTATAACCAAATTTGCAAAACCAATCCAGCAGTATAAGTCCATTGGTACTGCAATATTACCAAGTTCACACATTCTGCAGTATCTTGTGCTACATATAATGGAGACCAAAAATTTGGAGGATAAAGTAGGGAAAGATCAAGACCCACTTCCTCCTAATGCTGAAGCTGCTGCCACTAGTCATGACATAGACGATGAAATGCCATCAAGGTTGTCTTCCAAGCCCGATGCCCAATCTCGTAGTACCGGGCAAGTAAAATCCAAAAAGCCCAAGTTAAGAAAAAGTAGCAAAAAGAGAAACTTAAAATCATCTGAGGAGAAACGTAAAGTTGCCAATATGCCATTTACGACACGGAGTGGCAAGGAACGGCTTAGGCCCTGGCCCGTGTTCATGACTAGTGGTTCAGCTTCACCCACGGATCTTAGCTCTCCTCCTCCTCCCCCCCCTACAAAAAATTGAAGAGAGTTATGCTGTCAGCAACAAAACAGCAAACAACTCTGCCTTCTAAAGAGAAATTATCACAAATCCCCAAGGCGAGTCCAAGGGTGTTGGTGGTTGTCAAGCCTGAGCTTCCCATCACTGTACGGGAAGATGTGGCTCGGGAGGAGCCTATTGATGATGTAGCTGGCGCTCTGGAGGAACTTGATGATGAGGATGGTGATGTGGTTATTGTAAATGAGGCACCAGGGGGGGGGAAACAGCTGATGTCCATGGGATGAAAAAGCCCATCGTCATGCCTGGTCAGAAGACCAAAAAATGCACCTTTTCGGTCGGGAGTTATTTTTATCCAAATCCAGACAACCAATGTATGGCCATATGTAGCATATGTAAAGCTCAAATAAGCAGGGGTAAGGATCTTGCCCACCTAGGAACATCCTCCCTTACACGTCACCTGAATAACCTTCATAGTTCAGTGGTTAGTTCAGGAACTGGGGCTAGGACCCTCATTGGTACAGGGACACCTAAATCCCGTGCTCCAGTTGGATACACACCAGCAACACCCTCCTCGTCAACTTCCTCCACAATCTCCATCAGATTCAGTCCTGCAGCCCAAGTCAGCAGCCAGACTGAGTCCTCCTCAATACGGGATTCATCCGAGGAATCCTGCAGCGGTACGCCTACTACTGCCACTGCTGCTGTTGCTGCTGTTAGTCGGTCATCTTCCCAGAGGGGAAGTCGTGAGACCGCTAAGTCTTTCACAAAACAATTGACCATCCAACAGTCGTTTGCCATGACCACAAAATACGATAGTAGTCACCCTATTGCAAAGCGTATGACTGCTGCTGTAACTGCAATGTTGGTGTTAGACGTGCGCCCAGTGTCCGCCATCAGTGGAGTGGGATTTAGAGGGTTGATGGAGGTATTGTGTCCCCGGTACCAAATCCCGTCGAGATTCCACTTCACTAGGCAGGCGATACCAAAAATGTACAGAGAAGTACGATCAAGTGTCCTCAGTGCTCTAAAAAATGCGGTTGTACCCACTGTCCATTTAACCACGGACATGTGGACAAGTGGTTCTGGGCAAACGAAGGACTATATGACTGTGACAGCCCACTGGGTAGATGCATCCCCTTCCGCAGCAACAGCAACAGCTGCATCAGTAGCAGCATCTACAAAATGGCTGCTCGTGCAAAGGCAGGCAACATTGTGTATTACAGGCTTTAATAAGAGGCACAACGCTGACAACATATTAGAGAAACTGAGGGAAATTATCTCCCAGTGGCTTACCCCACTTAGACTCTCATGGGGATTTGTGGTGTCAGACAATGCCAGGAACATTGTGCGGGCATTAAATATGGGCCATTTCCAGCACGTCCCATGTTTTGCCCACACCATTAATTTGGTGGTGCAGCATTACCTCAAGAGTGACAGGGGTGTGCAGGAGATGCTTGCGGTGGCGCGCAAAATTGCTGGACACTTTCGGCATTCAGCCAGTGCCTACCGCAGACTAGAGGCACATCAAAAAAGCATGAACCTGCCCTGCCATTGTGTACCGGGGCCACCACACTACGCAGTCAAGAAAGATAGATGCGTATCATAGATAAAGTACATTCAGTGTTGTGGGGCAAATTGAAAAATATTCAAAATGCACTGACATTATCAAAAACAAGAGGTTTTCACACGCCGAAACTCCAACATGTATATGATGATGGAGAGGATGGAGGAGCAGCCGTATGTGCAGTGTAATGCAGACCTGTTGAAGGTTTTCTATATATTTTTTATTGTGGTGCCCAGTGCCCACTACTCTACGCAGTCCAGATACTATTTTTGGGTGTAATGCAGACCTGTTGAAGGTTTTCTATATATTTTATTGTGGTGCCCAGTGCCCACTACTCTACGCAGTCCAGATACTACTTTTGGGTGTAATTCAGACCTGTTGAAGGTTTTCTATATATTTTATTGTGGTGCCCAGTGCCCACTACTCTACGCAGTCCAGATACTATTTTTGGGTGTAATTCAGACCTGTTGAAGGTTTTCTATATATTATATTGTGGTGGCCAGTGGCCAGTCCTCTACGCAGTCCAGATACTATTTTTGGGTGTAATGCAGACCTGTTGAAGGTTTTCTATATATTATATTGTGGTGGCCAGTGGTCAGTCCTCTACGCAGTCCAGATACTATTTTTGGGTGTAATGCAGACCTGTTGAAGTTTTTCTATATATTATATTGTGGTGGCCAGTGGCCAGTCCTCTACGCAGTCCAGATACTATTTTTGGGTGTAATGCAGACCTGTTGAAGGTTTTCTATATATTTTTTATTGTGGTGCCCAGTGCCCACTACTCTACGCAGTCCAGATACTATTTTTGGGTGTAATGCAGAACTGTTGAAGGTTTTCTATATATTATATTGTGGTGGCCAGTGGCCAGTCCTCTACGCAGTCCAGATACTATTTTTGGGTGTAATTCAGACCTGTTGAAGGTTTTCTATATATTTTATTGTGATGCCCAGTGCCCACTACTCTATGCAGTCCAGATACTATTTTTGGGTGTAATTCAGACCAGTTGATGGGTTTTCAATTATATTGTGGGGAACACTCCTCTACGCAGTCCAGAAAGATACCTCGTTGCAACGTTTTGTACTAAAAAAAAAAAAAATATTGTGAGGTGTTAGGTGTTCAGAATAGCCTTTAAATTAGTGGAAATGTTTGTTATTGAATGTTATTGAGATTAATAATAGCGTAGGAGTGAAAATAAGCCCAAAAACTTGATTTTTACACTTTTTAGTTTTTTTTTCAAAACAAATCCGAATCCAAAACCTTAAATCTGAACCAAAACCTTTCGGCAGGTGTTTTGCGAAACAAATCTGAACCAAAAACATCGAGAAAATCCGGATCCAAAACACAAAACACGAGACCTCAAAAGTCGCCGGTGCACATCCCTAGTTAATAGTGAGGTCCACTTCTGAAATCTCTTAAAAGAGGACCTCTCAGGTTTTTAGTTTGAACTTAAGTAGTTAACTAAATATATGTTATTGAAACATTGTATGTTTACTTATTTTATTTTTTAATTTGGTGCTTAATAGTAAAACATTTTTAAATAAGCCCCACCAAACATTCATAAAATTACCACATCATGTATGCATAGGCAGCCTTGTTCCTCCTCCCAGATAGCAGTGTCATAATGAATAACATTTTTGCTTTGGTAATTGGAACAACAGTGAGTGTAGGAGTAGAAATAAGAAAGCTAACACCTCTTGATCACACTGAGAAAAGGAATATTAAGTGCCCACCCCGTTATAAGGTGGTGGTAAGCAGAGATTGCACAGGGAACCCAAACAACTTGTAGATATAGCATCTATATAACATGTTTATAGAAAGATTGCTTTATATATATATATATATATATATATATATATATATATATATATATATATATATATATATATACATTTTTCTGCTAGAAGAATTACAACATTTTCCTAATGATGTACCAAATAATATTATTTTTGTAGAGCTTGCAAGCTAACCATTAGGCTTAATAAAACATTAAAAATTATCTGGGGATCACTCTTATTTCTCTGCCTGGTCTCTCTTTTTTATTCTCAGCACTCTTTTCTCCCTCAACTATTCCTTTTCTCTGCCAGAATTTTGTTTTGATCCCCAGAAGTGTCTTTTCTTGACAGGGTTCTTCCCATGCCACATATTTTTTTCAACCCACCACTATCCATAAACTAATTTCTACACCAAACATTCTTTCTCGCCTCAACTTTATAAACTCTCTTCCACATATTCAACCTAGGTCTTTTCCTTACTCAAGCCTATTGTTTTCTTTTCAGCTCTCACATTTCTGCCTCAGCTCCCTCATATCTACACCCATCTTGACTTCACTCACTACTACTTTTTCTCTCCCTAACTCTTTTTCCCCCCAGCTTTGTCTTTTTCCCACTCTGACTTTCCTTTTCTTTAGCAATCTGTTACAACTATAAGTGTGCTTTACCATGGCCCAGTTTTCTTTTCATAACCTATTTCGCCCCCCAGAACTTTTTTCCCTCCAAAAAACCTATTTTCTACCCTTCCAGAGGCACACTCAACCCTAGCTCTTGCCCTTTCTTTATACTTCCACCTCATTTAGCGTGCACTCATGGCCTACTACATTTAAAAGTATGATCTTCCTCCTTCTCTGCACCCCTTTGACAAACAGACCATGATGAATGTCATCCTGACCAATTAAAGAATACATTTAACATTTTGTAATATAGATTTAAAACAAAATACTCTTTGAACCAAAGTGTTCAAGATATCTAAATTTGTTGGACCTTTTAAATTTGCACAATGAAATTAAACAATGGTTAAGCACTAAAGGTTGGCTAGTCCTCCCAAACAAATGGTGTAAATTTATGATATGGCCACCTCCAAATATGGTAAAGAGCAGCAAGTACAAGTTTAGAAAAAAAGGCCCTGTCTGGAAATAAAATACAGAACTATACAGAAGTTTTCACCTTTTGACAGTCTTACATTTTATCAAGGCATGAAGAAAATTGGTTTCTTTCACAAATTTAACAGCTTATGCTATCTCATTCCAAAGACACAGATAACAGCTGATGCTATCTGATTGCCTAGGCTCTAAGGTGCCTCTCCAGTTTATTCTTGCTGTTTAACCTTTCTATAATAGTTACTATTTGACATGACTAAAGCCTGCCAAGATCGTGATTTGATGTGCTGCATCGTCGTTCCCTTCCCCCAAGAAGAACTTGAAGGTTTCAAGTCACTTCTGTGTCCAGTTATTTTGAACCAATAGATGTGTAATCCCTGGCTGTATCTTGCTGTGTGAATCCTCTAGGAGAAATTGTAGGAATTATCGCAGCTGAGCACTGTGTCACTGCTTGCCCACAGCTGTCACTGCAAATTACCAAGAACGCTTAGTTATTTTTTACCAACTGTGTACTAGAATTGGATTATTTATATACCTGAACACACAATATCGTCTACAGTCAGCTGTTACACTTCCTATACAACAAATTGATAACTAGATAAAGTCTTTTTTTCATTATTCAAGCAAAATGTATTGTTTGTGAAATGTGTGACAGTATCACAAATATCACACATGTATATCACAGCAATATAACAACTTGAGAAGTAAAAGAACTGCAGGAAGAAAACCACTTTCACACTAATTAATTGATAAGTGGCTTTGTGCAAAATGAAACATAAAAATATTTATTTTTTTTTATACAGCAAATTAGGGTAATTTTCTAAGGATAATTGTGGGTATTTGCATGCAGAATGACACTTCATTCAGGAATCAAAGAGACCTCAGAGACTGATTGATTAAAAATGGCATTAAAATGCACAGCAATTAGACCATATTCAGACTCATTTACGAAGCGCTCCCCATGTGCACTGAAAAGAAAAAAAGTCTTTGCACCAGGGCACATGGATGGACAACTCATCACACATACAGTTGTACACTTACCCTCAACTCCCAGGAGATGGCTCAGACAGCCAGACAGTGGCTGAACGTCCACCACTGCAGAAGGTACTACAGGGTCTGGAGGGGAGTGGGACTCCGCCATGCCAGGTCACTCTTATGAAGCTGCCAAAGTCCAATCTCCTACCTCTTTAGTTCTAACTGAGCTAGTTTCAAGAAAGTCCAGGTTTGAACATGTTTGAGCTGTCTTGCAAAACGGTTGAGTTAAAATTGATACATTTTTGATACCTTTTTTAATTACGAATCTCAAATGTAAACAGCAAGCTTCAAACACATTAATGTTCAATTATCAATTTTCTAAAAAAAAGTCAAAATACTTTTTTATTAATTAAATTTATTATGTAAATAGTCTTGTGTGAGGATACCACCCTTAGCTGGGATGGCAGTTATCCTCTGTGGGATTCAACTCACTCGGGTAGACCAGAATAAATCCAAAATAAGACTTTATTACAACAGCACAACACTACAAGACGTTCACAAGTTACAGGGTAAATGTTAGTATGTATCCTCCAGCAGCCTCTTGCAGTCAGCACTCCAAAGTAATAATCTCTGTATCCTTCAGAGTCTTATCCTCCTGCAATATTACCACTACCAATTAGCAAAACAATTATGGTGTCTCCAAGCCTGGGAAACTGGCTCACACCGACCCTATCCTGGTAGAGTTTCCTCCAGTGGCACCACAATACCTGGCCCAGAGTCTTTTTCGCTGATGTCTTGTACACCAGGATCCTCAAAGCTAGAATCGCTCCCTTGACATTCTGCTCTCCCTATATTCTTCCCTGTATACACAGGCAGTAGCGTCAAATGTCTCAAACCTCCCCCTAACAGCAGGGACACTTTAGCTGCTAGACATACTGTCCCTGTTACCTTGAATATACAATAGAATGGCTTAACTCAATTAGCTATTTTGGCTGAATACACTAAACATGGGGTTACAATATTACAGCAGGGAATGACACTGCACACTTTCATGAAACAATAAGACTTTTGACACATTGTATCAGCAGTGTTACTCCATCTGAATCTGTCATACATTTTGATACAATACATTTATATTGATACCTATTGATACATTTCCCAATGCTATTTCACCCAATATATTACTGTGGAGGCACATTGCATATCATTTAGAAGTTCAAACCTCATTACCTCTCAGATTACCTGTTGACCTAGCTAATTCACATGTGCTGCCAGCTAGTTAACTCAGATTCTGATTACAAACCAAATCTCAGCTGTCCCTCATAACAATTGACATTTCAGACAAATGGTAAATACATTAGCTAACCCTAGCAAAATGACTGCTGCTGTCCTGTTATTTTCACACAGTATGGAAATATTCTTTATATTTATACTACATACATTATTGCAGCTAATAGTAAGGGCAAAATTTACCTAATAACATGAAATAATAATACACTTAATACACCGATGCTCTGGTGTATATACTTAGGGGCATATTCAATTAGCTTTTGGATTCGCGGTAACGCACATTGCCGCGAAACGTAATACACGGTACCACAATAACGTGGATGGGTTGCGAACGAAAATCCGCGTTAATGCGGTACTGTAATACCCGCAAGAACGCGCACTTTTCGCAGCAATGCGCGTTACCGCGAATCCAAAAGCTAATTGAATATGCCCCTTAGACTGGTCCAAGGATTAAAAAGTACATTAAATTGTGAGAAACGGGTGATGAATACAAAGTTCTCAGTCAAGTAGCACCCCGTTTCCTCACATCTTAAAAAAATAAAAATATTAATTTTAACAAAAACTGAGAACAAGAGTCTCAAACAGCGGGCCACGAATGCGAATGTCAAGTCTCGGACATGATAGGTGAATGTGAACGCTGAACTATCTAAACCCGAATTTATAATCCCAAATTTATAATCACAAATTCCAATCAGGGTCTATTGACAATTGCACAGCAAACATGTTTTTGGCCAGGAAAGCTGTGAAATTTGAATTTCACATTTTGGCGCATCTCTATTCATTATGGGCCTGATTCATTAAGGAACTTAGGCAAGAAATTGAGTAAGTTTTCTGGACAAAACCATGTTACAATGCAAGGGGTGTAAATTAGTTTATTATTTTGCACATAAGTTAAATACTGGCTGCTTTTTCATGTAACACACAAATACTTAATAGCTTATTTGTACACTGAAATTGAAAGTTGATATTTGTTTGCTACATGAAAAAACAGCCAGTATTTAACTTATGTACAAAATAATAAACTAATTTGCACCCCTTGTTTTGCAACATGGTTTTGTCCAGAAAACTTAAGTAAGAACACTTATTCAAATTCTTAATGAATCAGGCCCTACATTTCTATGGAACTTTATATAAAACCTGTTAATGTCACTTAATAAATCAGTAAGATATTTTCAAGTTGTATTAATAATTAATTTTAACTGAAATGTCTCCGATAATTAGTTGACATCCACATGTAACATTTTACCAAAATAAAATATACTTTGTTTTGTGAAGAAGAAGAAGTTAAAGAAGCAAGAAGCAAACATTCCCTATGGAGCATTTATTCAAGAAGGTACAGAGGCAAATTTACATTTTTTTTTATTTAAGAGCTGCAGTTATTTAAAGCTATATTAGTAATCTAGAAGAGCTCTTGTAAAAAGATGAAAAACATTCACCAGAGGTTCACATTTCTGATCAATGCTTTGACTTGCAGATTAAGTTGATAGAAAATACATAATGTAAGCCAAGAAATGCTGCGGTCAGCTCAACAGTTGTTGTGAGAATGAATTCAAATGTCTTCACCAGAGTTGTTAGATTATTTTTAAATTGATACTATTAAAAGCATTTAAAGGTCTTCAATTTGTATAGACGGTACATCAGAGAAAATTGTGCTTACGCTGCCCACAGGGCCATAACGAGGGCAATGTGACTGGAGTGATCACCCTTTACTTTTCAAGTTACAGGTACCAACAGCCTAACCCCTTTATCACAGACAACCAGCAATACCCATATACCAGAGCAGTTGACATCAGTGGTGTTGGGACTACAGAATTGGGTCACAACAAGCTAGACATTTGTAAACATGTCACTATTCTACTAGTACCTGTAACTTTAAAATAATATGAGTTAGGTGGAGTGTTTTATTGCAGTTATTTAAAAAAATGGTCAAGAATATTATCTAATCAGAAATGTTGGGTTTAGTTTGTAAAGCATTTTCAGTCAAAATAAAAAGTGAGAACAGGCAAAGGTGTCATGCACCAGAAAGTCCATTAAGTATTATTAAGGCTAATTATTAATCTATCAACAATTATGAAAAACAGGAAAAAAATTCTAAAGTGTAATATATTCTAATATGTA
This sequence comes from Mixophyes fleayi, assembly GCF_038048845.1. Lineage (NCBI taxonomy): Eukaryota > Metazoa > Chordata > Amphibia > Anura > Limnodynastidae > Mixophyes > Mixophyes fleayi. The sequence goes on from NC_134402.1 coordinate 277,633,092, forward strand.
ATATTGAGTCAAATTGCCACCCAGTAGATTTGATGTCACGATTTTCCTAAACCAAATATTAATGTTCCTGTGAATGTGAACAGCTGCAGATCATGATCCTACATTTTTTTCTACCAATTAATTCTACATGTGCAAGCAACTTGCATATTCGTCATTATTGTCTTTCTGCTCCTGATGAGTGATGGTGTTTCTGTAACTATTACCATCTTGTAATGTAAATGAGCATACAGCACTCATTTTATTCATATACAATGTATACAAATAATGGATATGTATTCTGTCCAAAGAAACCATGGAAAACACAATTAATAGGCAATATTAGCGTGACTCAGTCAAATTTCAACTCATTACATCAGTCAGGTATATACAGTTAGGAGCACATATAGCAGATCATTCATGTATCCATGTCATTCCACAACTGCTTTTTCCCTTTGAAAAGTTGACCGTTTACCCTCAATTGTAATAAAAGTGGTTGTGGTTTAAATTAATACCCCCAGGAAGCTTATTTTAACTAGAGCACAATTGGCACAATTGACACACTGACAATTGGGGCGTAATCAGTTTGCAGGGCTTGCCCAGAATTTTAGATGCACTAGGCTTTTGTGTAGTTACCTACCCTGCAAGCCACCCAGACATTGTATTAAACAGATTGGTTACAGTGAGGTACATACCAGACAAACACTGCCAAACAGTAATTTTTTTTGGGGTACAGTACATAATTGTGAATGCAAAAAAAATTATATGTAATCTAAAAGAAATTATATATACATTTTTTTTAAATTAAAGTTATGAAACAAGGAGTAGCCTGCCACCCGGGCCTATGTGGCCTCTTCACAATACTAGGCCTATCATCATCACCATTTATTTATATAGCGCCATTAATTCCGCAGCCCTGTACAGAGAACTCACTCACATCAGTCCCTGTCCCATTGGGGCTTACAGTCTAAATTCCCTAACACACACAGACAGACAGATATACAGACTAGGGTCAATTTGTTATCAGCCAATTAACCTACCAGTATGTTTTTGGAGTGTGGAAGGAAACCGGAGCACCTGGAGGAAACCCACGCAAACACGGGAAGAACATACAAACTCCTCACAGATAAGACCATTGTCGGGAATTGAACTGATGACCCCAGTGCTGTCAGGCAGAAGTGCTAACCACTTAGCTCATACAGTCACAGTGCAGCACAGTGGCCTAGTGGTTAGCACTTCTGCCTCACAGCACTGGGGTCATGAGTTCAATTCCCGACCATGGCCTTATCTGTGTGGAGTTTGTATGTTCTCCCTGTGTTTGCGTGGGTTTCCTCCGGGTGCTCCGGTTTCCTCCCATACTCCAAAAACATACTGGTAGGTAATTGGTCGCTATCAAAAATTTACCCTAGTCTCTCCCTCTCTGTCTGTCTCCCTCCCTCTCTGTCTGTGTTTGTGTGTGTCTATATTAGGGAATTTAGACTGTAAGCTACAATGGGGCAGGGACTGATGTGAATGAGTTCTCTGTACAGCGCTGCAGAATTAGTGGCGCTATATAAATAAATGATGATGATGATGATGATGATGATGATACAGTCATGGCTTAGTGTAACACGGTGTAATTTTAATAAACTGTGTGTTATAGAAGAGAGAAGAGACAAATCTTTTGATCATTACACTGACATATAATATTAAATAACTTAATCCTACTGATCAGCAGTTTAGAATTGCATAATGTTCTCCACTGTTTGCATCCTGGATGCTTTGTTTAGCTGTGCTTACTTTAATACATAATTAAAGATATGTTTTAATTACTGCCTGCTATAAAATAGGTGGGCTGTTAGCCTATTACGGTACATGTCAGGGGCAGTATCGAAGTCCTATTATGTATGTATGTTTGGATTTGGTTTAACTAGTGTTTTTAAACTTTGATAGGAAAATGTAAATAAAGGTTTGGATTTTATAATCAGATCAAATGAGACTTTAGGTTTCTGTACATCCGATGCCTTTTTGAGTTTTGTGTAGATAAGATGTGGTCTAATAATGGAGTCTTATTTAATATGGAAAAGTGGTTGAGAGTCTATTGGTTTTTATAGAGGAATACATGTTTTATTATTTTAGTAATAGTTGTCAGGATGCTTTTGTTGTTATTTTTTTCTTAATAGTTATATATTACAAATAAATATAAAATCACGTTTTAGTAATATTGCAATTTAGTAATATTGGGAGACTGGAATATGTTAGTTACTAATCTTTCTGCCCTTCCCTTGTCTGTGCCAGTCACACTCCTCCCCCTGTATGCCAGCTTCTCTGTCCTTCCCATTTGTGTCAGTGTCTCTTCGCTTCCTCTGCTGGGCAAGTCTCTCTGCCTCAGTCTCCTCACGTGTGTCTCTACTCCTTCACCTCTTACTATTCTTCTTTTCTCTGATTATAATAGGCTTTTTTGTTTGTTGCCTATTTGTTTTTAAAGTTTTAGTTTACATTATACGTTTTTCTTTCTAAATAATGCCATTTTTATTTAACAGTAATCATTTCAATATATTTTTGGTTTCATTTTTCTGATATATATAACTTCTGGCAGAAGTTACCATAAACATTGGCCAACGATAATATCGCCTCCCCCACCAGCAACAACTACAACATTAGCCCTTGGAGCATGTCTACATGTCACTGCTTCTTAGGAATGCCAGATGCAGAGATGATATGTCGCTTTAGACATCCATCTCATCTCACTGTGGACACTCTGCTTATTGTACCGACTGACCAAGAGCTTATGATCAGCATGCAAAAAGTAATACAAACGCTAACTAAATTGTCAGACTTGTTACATTTCCAATTATTATATTTACCACAGTCGTGGCAGGAATGTCCTTGACTGTTTTCAGGCGTGTATTGAAACAAGTATTAAAAACATTCCTGTTGTGCATCACCCAGTTTACTTCACTGACATTGGATGAGGAATCCCTGATAAATTGCAGATTTATAACATTGTTGGTTTTACGCTTGTCATAAGGGCAGTGGATGCTCATGTAGCGCTGGGAAGAAAGGAATCCAAATTACGGAATTGGATAGATTTTCATTCCATCAATGTTCAAGTTATATGTGATGCATCTTTCCTCAACCATAGCATTGTTTCTACATGCACAGGGAGTGCCCATAACTCCTTTAATTTAATTTTAAGATTGTTATGTGTCTGTATTAACAGAACATTCAAACACATACATAGGTTGGTTGCTTTTGCTAAAGTGTTTCTTCTACTGTTAGGGGACAGCACCTACCCTTTCTGCACTTGGCAACTTACTCCCACAGAACAACAGGTCACATACAATTCCGCACATGCCTCCACCAGGTCGGCCAGTGAACGGCCCTTTGGGTTATATACACATTTTGCATATTGGGCTGGATTAAGTTTAAATATGCATGGCGTAAATATGGCGTATATTTTTCTGATATTAGCTAATTTTTTGCTAAAAGGTTCAAAAGTAAGAGATAACCAATTGTTATTGCTAAGTTAATATACTTCAGTGAACATAAGGGACTCTATGGGGCATATTCAATTAATCCTGGAGAAGGCACTCCATGGCGATGTTGCATCGGGAATTTCTCTTCGCCACCCATAATGGTGCGTGGAGAAATCGCTGACGTTGATGTACCTTAGTACCTGACAATGTGCGCAGTCGCGATGTTCAGAGGAACACCACAGTTAATTGAATATGCCCCTGTTTGCTGAGTGGTTTCACTACACTTAACCTTGATTGGCTCCATTAGCACTTTTATTCTTAATACATTTGTGCCGGACAATGTCACTATAGTTTTGATTTGTGTTTTAAAATGTTTTTATTGATAAATCAGCTTTTTAGGTTTTCTAATATACTCACATGGAAGTCCTGCTTGATTTAGCGGTTTCAATACAAGTTCTGTGTAAAATCAAATTTCCATATTAAACCGGCATGTATTTTTAGTACCTGTGAATGTGAACAGCTGGACATACGCCCATTTGCACAGCTTGGAATTATCTAAATGTAGCTATTTTTTTCCAAATAGGGCCCCCAGCATTCCAGGATCCAGACAAGCAGCAACTAAAGAAACATGCAGCAACAGGTGGTGAAAGTGAGAAGAACAGGTAGGAGAGAGCAGGACAGTATGTGAAATGTTGTGATTCTAGTAGGGACAATGCCAATTTTTGGTGAGCGTTGTGCCCAATGTAAGGTGGAGGCCAAGACTGAACTCTTTGTGTACACACTGCATTTTTTCTATACTACACTTGGTGCTAGATGTCCTGAAAGTCAGGAGTGCTTGGACATATGTGACGCTCGGGCGAATTGAGAGCCTAGTGATTTTGATGTGTTAGCCACGCCCCAATGGCGCATTTGCCACACCCCTAAATGCATGACCGCCTTGGGGCGGCGCAATTTTTTTTACCATGCTCAACTATGAGGGGGGCCCCATGAATTTGTTGTACCGGGGCCCTGAATTCCTCTTGGCAGCTCTGAGTGCACCTAGAAATGTGCTTCTCTTCTGAAGTGCAACTTGGAGGTGGAAAATGCATTCTATCAAAAGTACAAGACGAGATTTGATCTTTGCCAGTTCAATGCTGGTGGAAAAAAAGTTTTTGCAGAATGAAAATGGTAATGCACCTTTCCACAAATCAAGGAACATCCCTAAAATGCTACATTTCACTCCTTTCTTCTATTTTGTTGTTGTTTTGAAATTTTATTTATGTACTGCTTCACAAAGAAAGAACTACAGAACCTAAACTGCATAACCTGGATGCTTTCTTACTTTATACCATAAACCTTCTTTTGTCGTAACCCAGTTAACTTAACTTGACATAACTAATAACAAATACACTGAGACTTGTACAAGTGGAAAAGAAGGTGGCGATGGAAAAGAATTTGGTTAAAACATGTCGGCACAGGGCAGACTGGTGCATAAACAGGAGTGGGTGGAAGGGATCTGGTGAAGAGAGTGAGGCCAAACATGTGACATACAGGGACCTATATAGACAACTTCGGGCATTCCCACATTCCTTATAATTGACCAGCCTGGGTTGAGGAAGTTTTAACTCCTTGAAGGTAAGTTTAAAGTTACACTCACACGTGTATGCGTTTAGGTACTTTCATCTATATGGGACTCTCTTGTCATACTCTACACTTAAGCAATGCCTTCGCCTCCACAACGCTGCTATCTTGCTCGACAACCCTTTATGCTTTGTCGAAATACTAGGTGCACTTTGCCCATTTTGTGCTTTCTATGTGAGGTCCACAGTGTGATGGATGCACTGTAAGTAAGCAAATACCTAATTTGCATATTAGGATTGTTACAGAACGATTTTTTCTCAAGTGTTCAGAAATAAGAACCTAACATATTTTAACATATCTGGCTAATATTAAAAGAATAAAAATAAATATGTTCTACTTATCGCAAATATTTCCCATTATAACATTCATTGCCCTCAATTTGCAAAGCAAATGTATGTAATTTCCTACAAAGCAACATTATTCATATTAAACATTCAGGAGTGAGAGCACTAGGATAATCTCAGATTCATTTTTTCTGCATTTTCTTGCTCTCCCTTTGCATGAAAAATCCCATCCCAGTCCACTTCCATGGTGATTTTTTAATTGGATTAAACAATTTATTTATTTATTCATATTATAAATATAGTTTAATTAACATTTGGATCTCATTTGCAAGCATCTGCAGGCACAAGTACAGTTTGCAAATGAAGATAGGCTGAAAAGTAATCAGTTACCCATTATAAATGGTCTTCTTTACGTTTGGATTTTATGTATGTTTAATTCTTAAAAGATTCTAGGAATACTCAAATTTGTTAAGGATGCAGTGGATATAAAACGTCTACACATCCTTATTGAAATTGCAGGTGTTTGTGATGTAAAGCCTGAAATCAACATAAACCATGTCTGACCTTTTTCCACCTTTAATGGTGACCTTGCAATCAACAAAATTCAGGTTTAATAGAATAAGAAGCAGGGAAGGATTAGGAAGGTGCACTGTGACTCACAAGAAAGGATCTACAAAATTAGTTGTGGAACCAAACTAAAATACAATATGAATTAAAACTAGCTGGATACTCTATTGCCCTATATAAAACATATAATGTGGGAGGACTAGGGTATATGAGATAACACAGCAGTGCTAGAATCTCAATAGGGAGATCTCCTCAGCTTGCTCCGAAATAATATATATATTGTCTCTGAGTACCAAATCTGTCACAGTGGCAATAATAGAGCAGCGGAGATAATATCTTATTCTATCTGCTGTGGTTCAGAGCAATCTACTAGAAGCAAAATATGGGAGGTGTCTTGCTAACTACCTATTAAATGCTCCACTAACTCTGGCCATAATAGAGCAGATCAACCCAGTCGAAAATATCCCCCATTGAATCAATTAGAATAGGCTAAAGCATCCAGCGGAACGCCGACACGCGTTTCGCTGTCCGTGTTTATTCGTGGCAAGCCGAGAACTGCACTGACAGCTCTTAAATACTGTCAGTGTAGGGGAAGAATTGGTGACGTGGAGGACTGCCTCCAATCAAATGAAAGATAATATATGAAGATTGGCAGGCTTAGTAACCAATCCAGGAGGATATAGGTGACAAAGGAACTCCTCGTCTAGATCTCTTATTGGTCCACGGAACTGGAACAAAATATCATGGAAACAATAGTGGGCAAGAAGAATATGTTCGATAAGCGATGAAATGAATTAAGAATATACAGTAATACTGCATATAGCATTTACTTGGAGTGATATATAAAGATCGCCATGCATGTACAAGAAATAGATGGCGTAAAAAACAACTACCAGTCAGAGCAAAAATAGGACATGCAGAGTGACAAGCATAATACCCAATCCGGGATAATATCGGAGTCAAAGGCTCCACCTCTTGCTCTCTCATAGGTCCACGGATCAATACTTGATGTCGTGGAAACAAAGATAAATGATCGCAGGCTACAATCAAATGAATGGACTAGGAAATTTATACATGGAATACAGAATTACACTAGTTTAAATGCTACCAGTGAATGAAGTTAAAGTAATCAGATAACTTATAAAAGAGGAGCCCAAAAATCAATGTGTTTCACTGCTGGGCTGAAACATAATGTTAAAGAAATCAAGATAGCTGGAGAGAAATACTCTTGTTACGGACTTACCTTATCCCCGCCGCTCCGTCCAGCCGCACTTCCGCATTCAGGACCATGTGACCGCACCCGGAGGCGGTCACATGACCACAACCTAGAGGCGGGGATTTTGAATCCCCGTCTGTATAAAAACCTCACTCTGACACTCGCTGAGTGTCAGAGCAACACTTACCTGTTCCTGGCTCCTGCTCTTCGTAGATTGCAGTGTCTTCCTGTTTCCAGTGTCTCCTGTGTGCTGATCTCTGCCTGTTTGACTTCCCTGGCTCTCTAATCCCTGTGTACCGACCCGGCTTGCTGACCATTCTCCTATTCTTGTGACCCGTGTACCGAACCTGGCTTGTTGACTCCGAGTTGCCTTCTGATTCTGCCTGACTCCAGTCCTGTGTACCGAACCGGCTTGTTGACTCCGCTACCACCGCTTCACTCCGCTGTACTACATCTTGAGGCGAACCTGGGGACCGCGACCTGCGACTCCTGGCAGCGAAGCCCACCCCGCCTTGCGGCGGTTCTTGGTGAACACCGGGGAGATCGTTAGACTCCGCACCTCAGGTAAGCCAGCGCTAATCAAGATTAGTAATATAGTATCCAGAATCTGTTACAGTTTGCTCTGACCATGGATACCACAGCTAAAGATCTGTTGGAGCATTTAGTAGGAAGGATGGATAAACAAGAAGCTAACCAAGAGCAACTTTTAAAATTCCTCAATAGTCTATCCACTCGCTTGGATGTTGTCCAGAACACCCTAGTGGCTGGTGGATCACCTGGGCCGGCAGTGGCCCCTGTACCTCAGGCAGCAGCAGCAGCTTCTTCCTCGCAGCTACGGTTACCTAACCCACCTAAGTTCGATGGAGACCCTAAAAATTGCAGAGGATTTTTAAATCAATGCTCTATACAATTCGAGCTTCTACCTGGGAACTTCCCCTCCGGAAAAACGAAAGTGGCCTATGTGATTTCGTTATTGTCCGGTCAAGCTTTAGCATGGGCTTCCCCCTTGTGGGAGAGGGACGACCCCATTCTACATAACTTCAACCTCTTCTTGTCCACCTTCAAGAAAATATTTGATGAGCCAGGAAGGGTGTCCAATGCCGCTTCCGGCTTACTACGACTCCGCCAGGGAAACCAGTCTGTGGGGCAGTATGCGGTCCACTTCAGAACCATGGCCTCTGAACTTCGCTGGAATGATGAGGCTCTAGTAGCTACATTCTGGCAGGGCCTTTCAGACCGAATCAAAGACGAGTTGGTATCCCAGGAACTCCCTACATCTTTGGACGACATTATCTCCCTCTGTGTCAAAGTTGATTTGCGTTTCAAGGAACGTAATTCCGAGAAGGAACAGTCGCGGCGTAGCATGATTCGCTTGGCCCCCAACTTCCAAACCCCTGTTCTTCCCCCTGAAGAGCCCATGCAACTTGGGAGGACCCGCCTATCAGCCGAAGAGAGGGAGAGGAGATTTCGGAACAAGTTGTGTTTATATTGTGGAGAGAGTGGCCATCTTCTGAGTTCTTGTCCCAAACGCTCGGGAAACGACAGGGCCTAACGAGTTCTGGAGCTGTGTCGTTGGGCCTCTTTTCTCAGTGTCAGTCAGTTCCCAATAGTAATGATTGCCTGTCTATTCCCATTTCCCTTCAGTTAGGACAAAAGACCTTCCCGCAGTCGGCTCTTCTAGATTCCGGGGCCGCAGGAAATTTCATTTCTGCCACAGTAGTTAAACAATTCGCTATTCCCACACAAGCCTTGGAACAACCCATCTCTCTGATGGCCATTGATGGGGGAAGAATCCCTGAGGGGTCCATCTTGGTACGCACTATTCCTCTTCTACTTCAGATAGGAGCACTTCATCGGGAGAAGATTTCTTTTCTAGTAATACAGAGATCTACCAACCCAGTCATCCTAGGACTTCCTTGGTTTCGTGCCCACTCTCCCACCTTGGACTGGAAATCTGGTCACATATTGTCCTGGGGACAGTCCTGCTTCTCTCGCTGCCTACAGAGAGTGGTTCCCCCGAATAGTCCCAGACGTACCCAAGAATTTCCTGTGACTCTCCTGCCTGAGCCATACCAAACCTTCTCTGATGTTTTCTGTCAACAAGAGGCCACTAGACTTCCTCCTCACAGAATCTGGGACTGTGGCATTGATCTGATACCTGGTAAACCCATTCCCAGGGGCCGTGTTTACCCCCTTTCCCTCCCGGAATCTAAGGCTATGGAGGAGTACATCCAAGAAAATCTAAGCAGGGGCTTCATCCGCAAGTCTGCCTCCCCAGCTGGGGCTGGCTTCTTCTTCGTAAAAAAGAAAGATGGGGGCCTCCGCCCTTGCATTGATTACAGAGGCCTGAATGCCATTACCGTTAAAAATCGGTATCCACTGCCACTGATTTCTGAACTATTTGACCGGATCAAGGGTGCCACCATCTTTTCTAAACTTGACCTCAGAGGAGCGTATAACCTTATACGCATTAAGGAGGGGGATGAATGGAAGACGGCGTTTAACACCCGAGACGGCCACTTTGAATATCTAGTCATGCCTTTCGGGCTATGCAATGCCCCAGCCATATTTCAGAGCTTTATGAATGAGCTGTTTCAAGACCTCTTGTACCAATCTGTAGTCATCTACTTGGACGACATTCTCATCTTTTCTCAAGATCTAGCATCTCATCGTACTCATGTATTGGAGGTCCTCTCTCGTATCCGAAAAAATCAGTTATTTTGCAAATTGGAGAAATGCACCTTCGAGCAGAGACAAATTCCCTTCCTGGGATATATTATTTCGGGCACCGGTCTACAGATGGATCCCACAAAATTGAAAGCCATACTTGACTGGCCCCAACCTTCAGGCCTTAAAGCCACTCAACGCTTCCTAGGATTCTCCAACTATTATCGTCAATTTATCAAGGGGTACTCCTCTCTCGTGGCTCCCATCACAGCATTGACCCGCAAATCTGCTGACGCTGGTATTTGGTCCTCTGAGGCTATCCAAGCCTTTATATTATTAAAGTCTCTCTTTTCATCCGCACCCATTCTTCAACAGCCAGATTGTTCTCGTCCCTTTGTCCTGGAGGTAGATGCCTCTTCTGTTGGCACAGGAGCCGTACTATCACAGCGAGGTCCTTCTGGAAAACTTCATCCCTGCGGATTCTTTTCCCGTCGCTTTTCACCTGCTGAGAGGAATTATGGGATTGGCGACAAAGAGCTCCTGGCCATCAAATTGGCTCTCTCCGAATGGAGACATTTACTAGAAGGAGCACAATTCCCTATCACCATATATACCGACCATAAGAATTTGCTGTACTTACGCACTGCCCGATGTCTAAATCCTCGACAAGCAAGGTGGTCCTTATTCTTCTCACGCTTTGATTTCAACATCACTTTTCACTCAGGATCTAAGAACACGAAGGCAGACGCCTTATCTCGCTCTTTTGATCCAGCTGACATGGAATCCTCGGAGGATAAGAAATTCATTGTAAATCCATGTCAAGTATTGGCAGCTACACACCTGAAAAAGGGCTGCCCTCCAGGCAAAACATTCATCTTGCCACATCTACGCACCCGGCTCCTTCACTGGGCTCATCACTCACTCTTCTCTGGGCATGCCGGCATTCGCAAGACCTGGGACTTATTGTCCCGAAGCTACTGGTGGCCTTCCTTGCTGGAGGATGTGAAGAAATTTGTTGCTGCTTGTTCCAAATGTGCTCAACACAAGACCTCTAGGAAGAAGCCTTATGGATGCTTGCTCCCATTACCCATTCCTGATTACCCTTGGTCACAGATCTCCATGGATTTTATCACGGACCTTCCCCCTTCCAAATCCTGTACTGTAGTGCTTGTGGTCACGGATCGCTTCTCTAAAACAGCTCACTTTATTGCTCTCAAAGGCCTTCCTTCTTCCTCCTCCTTAGCCGATATTTTTATTAAAGAAATATTTCGCCTCCATGGCTGTCCTCAACATATTGTCTCCGATAGGGGATCACAATTCATATCAAAATTTTGGCGGTCTTTTTGCAATAAATCCGGGATTAAGCTTGACTTCTCTTCCGCATATCATCCCCAGTCCAATGGGGCTACTGAGAGAACCAACCAAGAATTAGAGAAGTTTCTAAGAATATTTATCTCTAGTAACCAAGACAACTGGGTGGACCTTCTCCCTTGGGCCGAGTTCGCCCATAACAACCATTTTCATGAGGCCATCTCTAACTCCCCCTTTTTTGTTCTGTATGGCTGCCATCCTAGACTACCCACCTTCTCTCAAGTCTCATCTTCTGAAGTTCCAGCAGTGGACTCTCTGGTTCGTAACTTCTCTGATATTTGGGAACAAACCAAGACAAACTTAAAACAAGCAACTACTCGTTCCAAAAAATTCTACGATAAAAGGAGAAGAATGACTCCAAGTTTTGCAGTTGGTGACAGGGTATGGCTATCCACCCAGAACATTCGTTTAAAGGTTCCCAGTAAAAAATTTGCTCCCAAGTTTATTGGCCCATTTGCTATATCTGAGATTATTAATCCCGTAGCCTTTAGATTGAGTCTGCCTCCCTCCTTACGCATACCCAATGTCTTCCATGTCTCCTTGTTAAAACCGATGGTAACCAACAGATTCTCCACCTCATCCAGAACTCCTCCTCCTGCTGTGGATCGGGATCAAGTTGAATACGAGATTAAAACTATCCTAGATTCTCGTAAAGTTCAAGGTGCCATACAGTTCTTGGTGGATTGGAAGGGTTACGGTCCTGAGGAGCGCTCATGGATAAGAGCCATTGACCTACATGCTCCCCGTCTACTTAGATCCTTCCATAAAAAATTTCCTTTGAAACCCTATTAGGTGTTCGGAGTCCACCTTTATGGCAGGGGGTACTGTTACGGACTTACCTTATCCCCGCCGCTCCGTCCAGCCGCACTTCCGCATTCAGGACCATGTGACCGCACCCGGAGGCGGTCACATGACCACAACCTAGAGGCGGGGATTTTGAATCCCCGTCTGTATAAAAACCTCACTCTGACACTCGCTGAGTGTCAGAGCAACACTTACCTGTTCCTGGCTCCTGCTCTTCGTAGATTGCAGTGTCTTCCTGTTTCCAGTGTCTCCTGTGTGCTGATCTCTGCCTGTTTGACTTCCCTGGCTCTCTAATCCCTGTGTACCGACCCGGCTTGCTGACCATTCTCCTATTCTTGTGACCCGTGTACCGAACCTGGCTTGTTGACTCCGAGTTGCCTTCTGATTCTGCCTGACTCCAGTCCTGTGTACCGAACCGGCTTGTTGACTCCGCTACCACCGCTTCACTCCGCTGTACTACATCTTGAGGCAAACCTGGGGACCGCGACCTGCGACTCCTGGCAGCGAAGCCCACCCCGCCTTGCGGCGGTTCTTGGTGAACACCGGGGAGATCGTTAGACTCCGCACCTCAGGTAAGCCAGCGCTAATCAAGATTAGTAATATAGTATCCAGAATCTGTTACAACTCTCAATATACAATGGAGACAATATACAATGGAGACAATATATATATTGTTTCGGAGCAAGCTGAGGAGACCTCCCTATTGAGATTCGAGCTCTGCTGTGCTATCTCATATACCCTAATCCTCTCACATTATATGTTTTATATAGGGCAATGGAGTATCCAGCTTGTTTTAAGTCATATTGTTTTTCATAGTATATCTCCTATATATTTCGCTGGTTTTAATCCACCAATAAAAGTTATATTTTAGTTTGGTTCCACGACTAATTTTGTAGATCCTTTCTTGTGAGCCACAGTGCACCTTCCTAATCCTTCCCTGCTTCTTATTCCATTAAACCTGTATTATCAGGGTAAGGTTGCACCCCATAGGGCCAGTGTATAATACCTCATTGGGTTGTGGCTCCTCATTTGTGCGATAGAACCCTTTTTCTTTCTTTTACCTTTATATTGAATCAACCAAATTCATGTAGACAATTTTTAAGAAAAAGAAGTGAAAATTAAAACCCCGGTTGCAAAAGTGTGCACACCCTTTCATAATGGGACTGTAGCTGTATTCAGAGTGAACTTATTACATGCAAAATCCTATTCAGAGGTAATTGGCATACACCTGCCAGCAATGAAAGTGATTGTGATTAACCCCAACTAAAAATCAAATGTAACTGTAGGATTTTTTTGCAGTTTCGTTGGTTGCATCCTAGTGGTACAAAATATTTGCAGAAACTCATTTTTGAAACGTACCATGCAGAAGAGGGTTAACAAAGAATTTCAAAGCATTACACGTACCATGCAAGACTATCATCAATAACTGGAGAAAATTTGACACAAAAGGGACACTGCCAAGAGCAGTATATCCTTCACTGGGGCAAGGAGGAAACTTACCAGGTACTAAGAGGCCTACGGCAATATTAAAGAGGTTGCCAAAAGTTCTGGCCACTCCCTGCATATTACAGCATGTATTCTGCACATGTCTGGGCTATGGGGTAAAGTGGCAACACTGAAACTATTTCTCACAAAAAAAGAACATCCAAGGTCACCTAAATTTTGCAAAAAAATACGTTAAATCTCCCCAAGCAATGTGGGAAATTTTCTTATGTTCTGATGAAACTGAAGTTGAACTTTTTGCCCTTAATTCTAAAAGATATCGCAGCTCATCAACAAACAACATATCTATTGTAAATCATGGTGCCGGCAGCATCTTACCTTGTGGCTGCTTCCCTTCATCTGAGACAGGGGCTCTGCCCATGATAAATAGCATAATGGATCATTCCGAATACCAAGATTCCCTTGTAATTTGATGGACCTTGAACTTTTTTTGCAAGGAATTTTGAGGTCCAGGCACGCAAATTTGATAGCAACTTATTCAACAAGACTCAGTTCTATAATTAAATCAAAGTATTAGTATGCACGTATATAACCAGGTTGTTATAGGTTTTTTATTTTCCGTTTTTTTTCCCTAAAAATTGTATTTGCTTTCAACTGGAATTTTGTTGTTTGCAAGGTCACATTAAAGGTGGGAAAATGTCTGACATGATTTATCTTGATTTCAGGCTGAACAACACAAATTTTCTCAGATAATAGAGTTGGTATACATCACATTCTTCAGCACTGCACCATGAAGAAATCAAATAGTGGTATTAGAACTCAAGCAAATATATATGCCATGGTGCAGTATGTAACTCAAATGTCCAGGTATATCTCAAATAGTAAAAGATATTTAATGATATAAAATCAAGCAGACATATGCCCGTACATCAAAAAGATATAAAATAGCTTATCTGGAAACAAAGTCACCACTGTAGAGTACCAAAATGAAGTGGTCGCCACAGTCAGATAGACCCCTTGACACATTTCGTCCAAAGACTTTCTCAAAAGTCTTTGGACGAAACGTCTCAAAAATGTGTGTGTGTGTGTGTGTGTGTGAGTGTGTGTAAAGGGCTATAATATTGTGGGGTCTAGTGTGTTTGAGTAAGTAAAGTGTTATCATATTGTTGGAACTAGTGGGTAGCCTCCCCACTCCATCTGCCACACTCCCACTTCCCAGCTTCAAGATACATTATATGCCACATTCTCCCTTCCCTGTGCCCAGGCACCCTACCTGCCACACTCCCTCTTCCCTACTTTCAGATATCCCATTTGTCACACTTTCCTTCCCAGCATCTGGCCACCTACCTGTCACACTCCCCCTTCTCTGCTTCCAGGCACCCCATCTGCCACACTCCCCCCTCACTGCTGCCAGGAATCTCACCTGTCGAATTTCACCTCCCTGCTGCTGCACTGGTCACCGCTGCCAGTCACCCCATGCTGCCACTGGCCCCGCCAACACATTTCTCCTCACTTCTGACTGACATCTCGTGCTGCTGAAGGTCACTTGCCACTATTCTACCCTACCTGACTCTAGGCTGGTCTCCCTGCAATGCTTTCATAGCAATAATGGAGAAGAAGGATGATTACATTCATTTTTATCTAAGTGCATGCAGAGTATTATTATATACAGTATATATATTTCTAAATAAATTATTGTTTTTATCTTTTAGGATTAAAAAATAGCCTTTCAGGCGCAAAATATATAAAATATAGGTAATATGTACATTATATATTTTTTTACAGATTTAATTGAATAAAGTTTATTTTTCTTTTCTTTTTGGTAGAAAAAGTAAATATTATTCCTTCCTTTAGTGGCTCGTCTCTGGTGGCTAGTCATGCTTCTTCAGCGGTGCGCCGTTGCAAAGCTTCGACAATTACACATTTTTTTTCGGGCCCCTACCATTGCATTGCCCCAGTCGGCCCTTCCTGTTCCAGTCTGACACTGTTATTAATTTCATCATCAGATATTTATATGACACCACTATTTCCACAGCAGAGAACTCACTCGCATCAGTCTCTGCACCATTGGAGCTTAAAGTCGAATTCCCTAACATACACACACACACAGACCGAAAAAGATGTCAATTTTTAATAGCAGCCAATTTAACCTACCAGTATGTTTTTGGAGTGTGGGAGGAAACCAGAGCACCAGGAGGAGACCCATGCAAACACAGGGAGAACATACAGACTCTACACAAATAAGGCCATGCAGGGCCCTCTTAAGAACCTCTTGGGCCCCCCGGGCACAGCAGTGCACCGGGGCCCGGGGCCCCTATATATACAAAAAAAAATAAAAAATGATTATATATATGGGCCCTGCAGCCCAGGGGGGCCCGTCGGAGGCAGGAAAAAGGCAGCTGGCGATCCGGCTCCCTCCCTGGTCTCCTCCTCCGTCGCGCTCCGCAATGGATGTCGGATGATAAGGGGTACACAGACAAGGCATACTAAAACAAGCTGATATAAAATGGTAAAGAGAACCCTGCCCCTGAGAGTTTACAATCTAAAGGGTTAATAATGTTTTTACAAAATGTGTAGGCAAAATATTGTTTGTATTCCTTTTTATCTATTCCATTGTTTGCTCTGTAAAAAGTCACTCCTCATGTTCATTTTCCAAAGAGTAAATAGCCTTGACAGTTATTCATGATAAATGGATTAAAATGAAAACAGAAAGTCATCCAGCACCTTCTATTTGTAAAGGCTTGGCATGCACAAGCTGATCCTGGTACTTGTCCAAAGCACTGACAAAAGCACTGACTGACAACATCCATTTCGGCCTTATGCAGAGATAAGCATAACTCCAGTAGATCTGTTTGTAGGATGTTTTGTACTTTTGGACCAGTAGTTTAATTTTTAGCGACTTGATTCTGAAATTTGACTTTCATGTTTAAAACCCTGCCTACTATTAAGCTGTATATATATTAGAGATGGGCGGGCTCGGTTCCCCGAGAACCGAACATGCCCGAACTTCACCTATCCGAGTACCGAGCTGAGCAGGCTAGGTACTCTCCCGCCCATTCGGATTCGAAATTGAGGCAAAACGTCATTGTCACGTCGTCGGATCTCAGAGCTCGGATCTCGCAATATTTGAAATGCATAAACACCAGCCTACACAGCAATCCATCACCATTTGATAGAGGGAGAGAGCAGGGTTAGGTTGCAGGCAGCATTAGAGCAGGGACAGAGCAATTATTGTATACCTTATTCTTGCAATTATTATTGAAATTGTTCTAGCAATTCTTCTAGCAATTGTTATAGCAGGAAGAGAGGAGGATAGAAGAGGCATTTTTTTGAATATTTTGCACTACAAGTGCTTTGGGGTGTCCCATATTCCCCAGTGTGAAACAACAATTTTTCTGGCTGCATAAAGTTTTATCTAGCAGCACTATCTATTGAATGTTTTGCACTACAAGTGCTTTGGGCTCATTAAAACGGATTTAAAGCCGTCCACATATGAGCAGGATCAGCAAGTAGGTGCTGACACCAGTCCTGATGGTAGTCTTCCCTGTACGTCATCTGGTAAAGCCTATGTAAAAGTACATAGTCTTTTTAAATCAGGGGAAAAAACACACCCAAAACAAAATAAGTATAAGTATAAGTGTAGGGTGCAATCTACCCCCAAATAGGAAAGGGACTTGGGGCATTTCTATATCACGTACAGTCTTGAAAGGCTGCTGTTTTGTCAATTTCACGATAAGGGTAGGCTGTCATACACAGACAGACACCAAACTGCCTTTGTCCATTTCTATTTTTATTGCACAGTTTATACCGGCTGTTTTTTTTTTACTATTTTACTACTAGTGGAGAGGGGGTCAGATACAGACTGACACCAAACTGCCTTTGTCCATTTCTATTTTTCTTGTACAGTCTATAATGGCTGGATTTTTTTCTATTCTACTACAAGTGGAGAGGGTGTCATACAGAGACAGACTCCAATCTGCCTATGTCCATTTCTATTTATATTCTACAGTCTAGACCAGCTGAATTGTTTTCTATTTTACTACTAGTGGAGAGGGGGTCTGATACAGACTGACACTAAACTGCCTTTGTCCATTTCTATTTATATTCTACAGTCTAGACTGGCTGAATTGTTTTCTATTTTACTACTAGTGGAAAGGGGGTCTGATGCAGACAGAAACCAAACTGCCTTTGTCCATTTCTTTTTATATTGTTCAATCTATGCAGGCTGCTTCTTTTCTATTTAACTACAAGTGGAGGGGGGCTCATAGACAGCCACCAAACTACCTTTGTCCATTTCCTTGTATATTGCACAGTCTGTGCAGGCTGCTTCTTTTCTATTTAACTACAAGTGGAGGGGGGGGGCTATACAGACAGACACCAAACTGTCTTTGTCCATTTCTATTTTTATTGTATAGTCTATTCCGGATGTTGTTTTCTATTTTACTACAAGTGATGGGGGGGGGGGGGCTGATGCAGACAGAAACCAAACTGCCTTTGTCCATTTCTTTTTATATTTAACTATAAGTGTAGGGTGTAATATACACCCAAAGACTATAGCTGCATTGACAATAGGCTAAGATGGAGAGGAAGACAATCAGGTTTGTATGCAGAATTAAGGACAGCCTACCAGGGATTAAACTGTTTTTTTCCTAATTTATTAGCTTTAGAATTACCTTACTTATCCAAGAAACAGGTGGAGCCCTAAATTAGATTAATTTAGCCCCCCAAAAATTGATTTTTAAGCAAAATTGCAAAACCAAACCAAACAAAACAAGAACCAAGGGCGGTTTTGCCAAAACCAAAACCCGAAGGTAAATCCAGATCCAAAACCAAAACTAAAACACGGAGGTCAGTGACCATCTCTAGTATAAATGGCCATTCTGGAGATCCAATGTCTCAAGATGGCAATTTATAAACAGTTATTAAAGATGGTAATTACAATCTACTCAGTCTGTAGCCTTCTGGACTTTCACTGTTAATGAGGAGTTTTCAACTTTATTTAAGAAGTTTACTAAATCCCCTTCTTACCCAATAATAGTACTTTGGTGAGTGTCCCTCCCCA